>NC_056725.1:172599475-172856975 GCF_019279795.1 Protopterus annectens
TACTGTATGTGTCTACCTGTCTGAACTAGAGCACTCTGCTTTGGCTTGTAAGCAGTCCCCCACATACACACACTCATCTTCCATGTCTCTTTTATTTCCTTCTGTTAGCAAATAGTATCCATAACTGATCAAATACTGTGTGTGTTTAATTTAATTGAGAGCACAGTAGCCTACAGATACAAGGTTATGCTATTTTTCCACCTGATAAATTGTTAAGAAATGACTTACAGCTTCACAGCAGTTCTTGGTCAATTTTGATTGTTTTTCTTAAACACAAACTTGTCTTTGCCTGGATCTTGGCTCATTAACAGCAGTACAAGAGAACTCCCAGCCCATACTCTTGTTTCCCCCTCCCCCTTCCCTGTTTATTACCTTAAGCCAATCCCAAAGTTAATAAATATTACCTGTGGCCGGCACCATTTTAGATTTCACACAGCCGGACTGGGTCTGAAGCACTAATAGCTCCCTTACAATCAATATCTTAGAAAACCTTTATTACCTGATTTGGCTTACTAAGTCCCTTACTACCCATTAAAGAGTACCTCAGTGGAAAACTGCTCAAGAAAGCTTAATGCTTTAAGTGTGAGCTCTTGAGCGCTAAATGTATTACCAAGGCATAAAAGTGAAATTTACTCCCATAACCATAAAACTATAAAATGTAACAAACACAACTCTTTAGGCAAATTGTTATAAAAAGGAGGAGAGGAACCTAATAGAAAGTAAAAAGCACCTACTTTTATCTCCAGTGCACTCACGCAGTATACAGAGACCTTTACTACCTCGTGGTCTGGTTTGGCCCTGCTCCGCTTATTCTCGCTGCGCTCAGGCTTGCTCCACACCCCATCCTACCCCCAAATTCCACCCGCCTCCAATGGTGCTAAATATACAGTGCTACAACCACACACCCCTCTTTCTTCAACCAATCAGCTATGTCCAAGTCATCAATAGGCTCTCCAGTACTTAATCTTTCTATCCTATCTTAAAATGTTTAAACTGGGGACAAGTCAACCTCAATAATCCCAATGTTACTTGCAATAAAACCACTTAAAATACTATGATTGTACTCTCTGCTACCCTTTCTGCTTATCCCATATCTTCTTACAGCCTATGAATATAATACATACCCAGGTTTCCACTATCTAAAAGGCCAAATCTCCACTTTTATAGCTCCACACAAGCTTGAACACTTAATACATCCCCTCCCATCTAACTCCTTACTTACTAGGCAGGGGTGGCTCGTGCTATTGGACTGCAGGGCTGCAGCCTCCCAGCTGTAAAAAAGAAAGAAAAGAAAAGAAAACCAGCTGTAAAAAAATAAAAACAAACACAAACCCCAGAACTTTGCACATGCATGTTTGCTGCATTTTCCAATATCCAGACTGCTGGTGAACCAGTCCAGAGCATGTGCACAGAATCCGGACTGCTGGTGAGACAGTCCAGATTAGGAAGACAGCATTCAACAGCAGAGATCCCAGAAGTCTATGCAGTTACAACTGCATAGACTTGAAGGGGATTGGACTGCAATGTTTGCAGGCTGGGTAGCAGCTTGCTCTCAGGGGAAGGAGAAGGACTTTGCTCGTGCTGGCTTTTTAGTGCAGGAATGGACGAACTTGAATGCAACGGACTTTGGAGATGGGTTGCTACTCATGTGAATGGACAAACTTGAATGCAATGGACTTTTCAGCTAGGCTAGCATTTTATTATCAACAGACTTTGCTACTCAGGTAGAGTCTGTGTGGGTGTGTGTGTGTGTCTGTGTGTGTGTGTGTGTGTCTGTGTGTGTGTGTGTGTGTGTGTGTGTGTGTGTGTGTGTGTGTGTGTGTGTGTGTGTGTGTGTGTGAAATGCCCCAGTTAAATATACCCGGTGGCTACAGAAAACTCAGAAAATATACCTGGTGGCTAGATTCAAACCGTGTACCTTGGGAGCAGGTAATAAGAGCTTGAATTCCCTATCCACCACCACTTGTGAAAGTTTTGCCTCATATTTTTGTTCTTGTGAAATTTTTAGTTTTCTGGATTTTGGATTTACTAAATACTGACAGGCATTTGAATTTCAGACTTCATATTCTTCAGAAAGTACATGGTAACACAAAACCTTTTATTCTAGCAATTTTCTGTTTATAAGATCAGTATTTGAAATGGGTCCCTATTTTATGGCTGTATTCCCCCATTATTAGCTTTGTCCAGGTTTGAGAGTTATACAGAGTGAACTGGCACCTCACCTGTGTGTCCTGTTCAGTCACAGCCCCACTTCACACTTTGTCCCTACCAAATGGTGCACAGGTACAGTGCCTCTGTTGAGACCCTAGGAACTATCACCCGATTAGCCTGACGAGTCTGATATGCAAAGCTATGGAACACATCACCATGGACCTAATAAACAAGGACACAGGGAATCTCAAAACTCTAGATCCCACACAGTTTGGTTTTGTGAAGGGTACATCATGCCTGCTCATCTTGGTCAACTTCTTTGCTTCAGTTACCAGAGCTATGGATGAAGGCAAGGTGGTTCATACATCCTACCTCGATCTGGCCAAAGCCTTTGATACCATTCCCCACTCAGGAATCATAGAAAAACTCACCAAGCTAGGCATCAAACTGGCTCACAGGTAGAACCCACAGTGTGAAAGTAGCTGACTCCAAGTCAGACTGCCGACAAGTCACGAGTGGAGTCCAACAGGGTTCGGTCCTGGGTCCTCTCCTGTTTGGTATCTACTTATCTGAAGTCCAAGCCAACATGAAGGGACTGTGGATGACAAAGTTCCCAGATGATTGCAAGTTGGGTGCTATTATTAACTCCCCGAGTGATGTTGACATCCTACAGATAGGCCTTACTGAGACCGACTAGTGTCAGAAGTATGGCCTTAAGCTCAATGCTAAAAAATGTGTCATCATCCCCATTGGGAAGCCAGTTCCCATGAATTACCACATCGATGGTAGTCCACTGAACACAGATGGTGTTAAAAGACATCTCGGAACACAGGTTGACAGCAACCTCATTTCTGACCACCACATTGCCACTGTGGTCAGAAAGTCCTTCTATGTGGCACATCTCATTGCTAAGGGTTTTGCATCCAGGAAGAAAGAGGTCACTGTCTCCTTCTACTCTTCCCTCTTTAGGCCATTCATTGAGAACAATGCCCCATTTGGCATGTACCTCACTAAACACCTGTAACAACTGGAGAGGCCACAAAAGTACCTCAGAAAGAGAATCCTAAGCTTTAAACATTTGTCCAATATGGGCAAACTCAAAAAATTCCAGCTATTCTCTGTCTCATATTGCCTACTTAGAGGTGATCTCTGCTTGACTTACAAAGCCATGTCTGGCCCAGCTCTGTTAGAAATGCTACATCTAAAGAAATCCTAATCCCTGCACACCACACACTCCAGAGACCTCAGCCGCATTACTACAATCAACAGAACATGCTGGAGGGACAAGTACATAACACAGAGACTGCCCATGCTATGGAATAGACCTTACATACATGTCGAGCAGAGCACATCACTGGCAGTCTTCAAGAGAAATCTTGATGGGTGGATGGGAAATAGAAAATTCACCCCCGGGATCACTCCAGTGGCTTTACTCGACAGAGGCACTGGGAACTAAGGTTGGGTGGCACAATGCCAGGGTAATCTTATGGGCTAGGCTTGTAAAGGCTCCAGGGCCATTAGCCTAGCACACACCTATGAAGCTATGAACCTATGGTGAGAACTGAATTCACTGAATATGTTTGTGAGCTGTATTTCCTCCATTATTGGCTTTGTCTATGTGTTTTGTGCTAAGAGGTTGAGAGCTATGGTGAGAACTGAATTCACTAAATGATAGCCATTTAAGCTTCAGTCTACCAGTTTTTCACTTAACAGCTGATTTGAAATATTGGTATGTTGCTCTGACTGTAGTGCACAGGGTTCTGGGTTCAAGATTTGGCAGTGAAATGCATGGTGGTAACACAGCATTTTATTCTAGCAACTTTCCAAGATTATATAAGCAATGTTTAAAATGTGTCCCTAGGTTTTGGGCTTTTACCCCCCCCCCAATAAATGTTGGCTTTTTCCAGATTTCTTGTGCTTCAAAGTTGAGAGATACAGTTGAGTGTCGAGTGGATTTTACAAAGAGCCAAGAGCTTGAAGAGAAGTTTAATGCTGCTTATGCAGAGCTTGCTTGAATTGTTAATAGCACGACTGGTAGTGTACTTGCTTTTGATGCAGAAGGCTGTGGGTTCTACTCCTACAGTATATAGATGCATTGCTGATACTGTACTATATTGTACTTTTAAAAGGGGTAGATGCTGCAGTCCTGAGAATGTCCTATTTGGCAGAGATACCTAGTAACGATGAACCAGTTATCAGTTTGCCATCCATTCCCTATTGCAATATTACTAGCTTATTATTTTTTTTTAGTATAACATAGGCAATTTACTCCTCAACATCAACAGGCACTTTATTTGTAGATAAAACAAAGAAATATAAAGTTGTTTGTTAGCAGCAACCTCTTCATTAGTTACAGATCTCTTTAATGCGGAATTATTTAGATGAATTTTACTTCTGCAGAAATTGTGCATATTTACTGATACTGGTGGATTGTAGATGTTTGAGTAGACTTTTATGATGGAAATGTTCTGAACTGGGCAGTTTTTTTTTTCCTTATTGGTACATGCATTTTGTTTCATTATTTACTAAAAAAATGTTCAAAACAAAAAAATTAAAATGCCCTTTAACAGCTGTACTGCCCTCTAACAGCTATACTGTATTATACAAGGAATATAATTTAATACAGTCAGGAATGTGTATCAAAAAACACCTGTATGTTTCCTGTGCAAGGGGCCTATGATTTGAAAACAGCCCAAAGTTAATCTTTATCTGCCACTGGCCAAATTTATTTTCTTTGAATGGTGGTTTCAATGCTGCTTCAGTGAGTTTCAAAGGCAGAGAAGTTTTAATGGTAAGTCTGTTTTCATTGTGAGACTGCATTGCTTTGTTTAGCAGATGTCTATTAGTGTTTGTGCTGTAAAATGTAAAATAAAACTTTTAATTGAAATCCAAATCATCATAGAAGTAAAGCAGTATGCACATTGCAGTGTTTATGGTAAATGGGGCAAAATAGCCAAGTAATGGGACATTGGAATAGGTGCAGGGGGGAGGCCCCCATTCGACCATGATTTTGTGAGGGGGGAAGGGCGGCAAACTCAGACAGCCCTGGCTGAACTATACCTCTTAGCTGTCCAGATTTCTACAGAATGAATAGATTTTTGCTTCTTATTTTTGGTTTGTTCCTCACAAAATTTGTGGTTTTCTGGCAAATCATTTAGGAATGAAGTCACTTAATAATGACAGACATTGCATTTCAGACTTCATACTCTTCGGAAAAATGCATACTAAAGCAAGACCTGCTGTTCTGTCAACTGTCTAAGTTTATACAAGAGCAATTTTTAGTACTGTTTGTATGTTCCCCCAATATATTTGGCCTTGTCCAGATTTCATGCGTTAAGAGGTTGAGAGGTACGCTCAAATAAATCGCTTTATAGAATTAGGTATATCCAAACCTTTCAACTGTCCCCAATTTTAGCTCAAAATGTTGCTCTCCCCCTAATAATCCCTCCACAAAATGGCAAATTTAGAACAAAACGTGGAGGGTTTATAATTAATAATTATAATGATCAGAGTTATAGATTACTTTTAATTTCAGAAATGCATGTAGATTTTCTTATTTTGTCAGTTGCTCAAGTTAACAGTACTAATATTAAAAAAGTGTCCCTTCTTTGACAGGTTCCCAGCTGTATTGTGTGGCTATTTTATATTTCTGCATCACATTTTTGGTCCGTTTTTCATAAAATTGTGTTTTTTTCTGGCAAGTTAGTGGCAAATCATTAAAGACTGAAGTTAGAAAATAATGACAGACACTTGAGTTTCAGATTTCATACCCTTCAGAAAATTCATACTAATGCAAGACCTACTATTCCATTATCTTTCTAAGTTTATAAGAGCAATATTTAAAATTTGTCCTTATTTTTGGGCCTTTGTCCCACTTCTGTTTATGGCTTTGTCCAGATTTCTTGCTCTGAGACAGAGGTATGACAAATGTGTCAGGACCATCACCGTCAGCCAGAGACATTTCAAATTATGACATACTTGTTGCACCCCACTCCCCCACGCAGTGACTCTGGATGTATCCAAGCAAGGCAAGGAGCAGTTATGCAGTGTAAGTGTGTAGAATATCCCCCATCCAAGGTAGGCACAAGTACTACTTTGGCTTTTCATCTGTCCTTGAGTTTGCAGAATGTTCTGGTTTTCTGTCATATTTTTATACTGTTGATTTATGCTTCTTCTTATTCAGAAAATGCATGTCGATCCAATGCCTGTTGCTCTGTGTTTAAGTAGCAATGCTTTAATGACCATCAGGTAAGCTTGTCTGAGACTGTAAGATGCATGTATGCTTTAATAAACATAATGTTAAAGAATTACCAACATTGAAAGCCTTTTTGTTGTTGCCATGCAGAGAATATTTACATAACTAGACAGCGTATAAGTCTTAGGTATTGAAATGCATGACAGTATTTGTAATAAAGGACAGGATTACAGTATTTTCAGAAGCTCATTACATTTGTTGGAGACTTACAGTCATCTTTGCAGACTTACCCATAAACTAAACAGAATACCAATTTATACATGTGGTCCACAACCTGTGCAGTAATCCTTTAACCAATTTATTTTGAGCTTGTTTCTTGTTTGCTGTTCATCTTTTTATTTGATCATGTTTTCCCAATGAAACACATAGATAGTTGTCAGGTAGCAGGTCTTTTTTGTGATAAGAAACATTTTTACAAGTGGGGTTATCACAGAGATTGCTACTTTCAGCATGTTACTTGGTACTTTTGTAAAGCTGAATATAAATTATAATTGCAGTGCAAGGAGAAGTGGTTTGAGTTGAGTGCTGCTTGTTTTTTTATACTTGATTTTGACTGGCATTCCAGTAATGTATTTAAAAATTAATTTATTTATTCATGCCTCACAACCTTGTTTTCATCTGGATATTAAGTAAGTTGTCATGTAGCCAATGCACTGAAATATTTTTTTCTTCTACAATTCATTTTGTCTTGATTGGACTCTCATGATGATGGTTTGGCACCCAGGGCAGCGTATTTAATTAAAGTCTCAGTTTTTGTGATTTTTAGCATAGCTCCACCTGAATCTGGTTAGCAACACCCCTTCCAATTGGCCCCACCCATTCCACTGTCTCCTGCAGCCCCCCCTTTGATTTGAAGTCACCAGCCGCCACTGTTACTAGGTATCAGCATCCCATTAGAACAAGATATGCCATCCCTAAAACCAAAAGATACCAAATTCTATTAATTAAAGTCTGGAAGCTCACAATCAGATTACAATGCAACTTGACAATGGATGGAGATATCCACCCAAATCCTGACCCATCCTCATCCACTTGCTCTAGTCAGCTCTGTCCCACTGCTACACAACTCTTAGACAAACCCCCAAACTCACTCTTGATCAGTCACCTAAATATCAGAAGTGTAAACAATAAGATTCAACACCTACATGCCCTCTTAGATGCTCTTTCCCCAGGCATACTATGTCTTACTGAAACCTGGCTAAAACCTTCTACCTCAGCTAAAGAAGTTATACCACCAGGCTATAACATCCTAAGGCTTGATTGAACCAATAGAAATGGAGGTGGGGTAGCTGTTCTGTACAAATCCATGCTTGAAGTGTCCAATAATGCCCTGCAAACATCCCTGTTTGGCAATGCTGAAATTCTTATCACTAAGCTCCACATTAATAAGAACAAATGTATAAACTGTGTCTGTGTGTATATTCCCCCAAGCAATAATATAAATACCCTTGAAGATATCTTACTTTGGTTATCCATAAATTACCCCTATGAAACCATTGTACTTGGGGACTTCAACATAGACTGGAACATGTGTTCCTCAGAACCTCCCACTCACCACATAAACCTTTATGGATTTTCACAGGTCATATCCTCCCCCACTAAGATCAGTAAACCCAACAATAAAGCAAGTATTCTGGATTGGATTCTTGTTAACACCCATCCCCTCAAATACAAGAGTGGGACCCTGTCTGATGATGTAAGTGATCACCTCCTCACCTATTTAATCAGGCATAAAGCTGATATCCACAACCAGTCTGTTTTTAAAACAATAAGGAACAATAAGAATTTCAACTGCACAAATTTCCAAAATGAACTCAAATCTTGCAGTTGGTCAGTTCTGAAACAATTACCACTTAAAGAAGCAGTAAATTACTTTAATATCAAATTCCTATCCATCCTTGACACCCATGCACCAGCATGGACTATTAGAACCAAAACAAAAGTTGCTCCTTGGCTCTCAAAAGAAACCAAACATAAAATGCTACTTAGAAATAGGGCTTGGGCCACTTTGAGGACCACAAAAAAACCTATAGATCAGCTTAGATACAGACAGCTAAGAAATTAAACAAAAAATCCACCACATTAGACAAGAAAAAATATTGCTGTCATCTACAAGAAAAACACCAAAACAAGCCACAAAAGTTTTGGGTAGGTGTAAACAACCTCCTTAGTCCAAGACAGTCCTCCACTCCTACCCCCTTGGATTCTAACCAAAAAGCCCCAGCAGAAATTGCCAATACTTTTAACAGCTTCTTTACAACAACCATCCAGGACCAAGCTAACCAATTATCACCTGGATGCCCATATTCTACGGCCACTACACCCTGCTCCCAACTCCCCTTTAACTTCAAGCCAGTTTGCACATCTTTGGTCTGAAAATTACTTAAAAAACTAAAGCTTACCACCCTGTCAGCTGATCTACTCCCTGCAGAACATCTACAAAAAGCTGCAGATGCCATAGCATACCCCATTACTATCCTGATCAATAGGACTATAACTGAAGCATCCATTCCCTCAATCTGGAAGATATCCCATGTCATCCCACTACATAAAGGGGGCAACTCTACTAAAATTTCAAACTATAGACCCATAGCTATTCTGTCACCCTTGGCTAAAATTATGGAAAAATGCATCCACAATCAACTCCTGAACTATCTTATCCATAATAATCTTCTAGCCAACACCCAACATGGCTTTAGACCATTCCATAGTGCAACCTCAGCCCTCCTCTCCTTCTCTAACGTCATTAACCAACACCGAAACAATAATAAACCTTCCTGTGCTATCTTTCTCAATCTCTCAAAAGCCTTTGATATGGTAAACCACCAAATACTCATAAACACTTTGAAATTCATTTCCCTAGAGGACCAGGCCATCCAATGGTTTCAATCATATCTCAGTGACAGACAACAGGATGTCCTATGGCAGAGCAAACTATCACTCTCGAAGTACCCCAAGGCTCCATACTAGGTCCACTATTATTTTCATTTTCATCAATGATTTGTATAAGGTCATCCCAAACGCAACATGCACTCAATATGCGGATGACTCCACTTTAGTATGCTCTGACACTTCACCTACAAGAGTTGCAGATTCTATCCCAAAATACTTTTAACATAGTTGAAAATTGGCTCCTTAACCGTTGTCTGATGTTAAATCCTAATAAAACCAAACTGCTGCTTTTCTCCCCCACTCACAGGTCTGCACCTATAACCTTTGCATTAAAATCCAACAATGGCACCATTATTGCCCCAGATTCCTCAAACAAACTGTTAGGAGTTATAATAGATAATAACCTTAAGTTTGATTGCATAGCAATAAAACTATTAAAACAGTTAATAAAAAACTTGGCTCATTATATAGGATCAAGACCTTCCTAACGCCATTAGCCAGAACTGTAATTGCTCATACACATCTACTCTCCATCCTCCTCTTTGCTTCCCCTCTATTTACAAACCTCAGCAAAACTGACCTTAGTAAACTTTGTAGCAGCTACAATCACATTGCTAGATTTGCTACCGATGCAGCCTACAGAACTCATCACTGCCATAACCTAAATCTACTAGGATAGCCTGAACTGCCTAACCTACTTCAGGTTAGCCAACTAATAGTTGCACACAAGATCCTGTACCAACCAGATAATACACCCGTACTTACAAACCTCATCACCCCCTACAGTAACCTTAGCGCACTTCGTTCATCTGAAAGACTACTAGTTCAAACTCTCAAATTCAACAACACAGCTGGTAAATCTCTATTTGCTAACTCTGTTGGCAAAACTTGGAATTCTCTTCCTGCTAATCCTACATCTGAACTCTCTCTACCTCAATTCAAGAAAAGTCTGATTCGGTACTTTATGGCTATGTCCTTGTCCTAATCCAGACTAACTCTAACCATCACTCGTGTGCACATGGAGGACTTCTGCCTACACTTTATAGTTTCTTAACTTATAAATCCTATGATCTCCTTGGATCTACTACCAGGTTAGCCTACTAGGCATTCAATACCCTATCATTCTTAAAAACGGTGTCTAGAATTTTCCATCTGAGTAAAAATTTGTTTGTGTATCTGTTTTTGTGTTTGTTTACATCTGTGTAAAAATCCTTTTATTTGTGTTTTATTTTGTGTTTTAAACTTTAAAAATGTAACAGTTTGTTGAATGTCTTTTGGGAGGTTTTCTCCCCAGGCCTCCGCTGAAAATGGACAATCCCGGTAAACAAATGTAAAATAAAATAAATAAATAAATAAATAAGAGGGTGCCCAATTTGGGAGGTAAGAGTTTGGGAAGTGTGCTGTGGAGCTGCTTGTAGTGGTGCTCCCAGCATTGGAACCCATGACTTTTTTATATATTGCATTATTCTTCTTCACAGAGCAGTGAGGGAAAAGTGTAAAATTAATTGTCCAGAAGGCTTGGAGACAGAATATGGTACATTCATGGGGAAATTATTTTTTTTTGTAGTTTGCCTTTTTAAACTGTTGAGAGCATGCTCTTCATTTTGTACTTTAGTACCTCCATTCTTCACATTTATATTGCCAGTACCTGAGTTGCAATAAGCACACTGACTAGTTTCTCCAATCAGCATGCACATTTTTGAATATGAAATTACTTTCACTGGAAAATTTACAATTTTACATTATTATATTTCAGGTTTACATCATGGTGGAAATGCTACTGGGTAAGGGAGTTTGGTTTGGCATAATGGTTAAGGTCTGTAACTCATACACACAAAGTATAAGGTTTGATGGGGGAGAGTGAGGGAGGTAGAATTAAGAGGCATTAGTAGTTGAAACTGAATCAGGCATGGGCACTTATCAGCACTTATCAGCAGTTAATAATTGATATACTAAAAAATGTGTTTATTATTCATTTCCAAAGAAGGGCTCATGTTAGTCTGAAAGCTTAAGTAGCTACATTGTATAACAAATGATGGCGTAATAAAAGGTATCACATCACTTCTGTGTTCCAATGAAAATTGTTATTCATTCCTAAGTGATTACAGGCACCATCTGAATAACTACAGATGTTTTTTACCACCTCTTACTTAGGGTGTTTAAAGCCATCATGCCGCTAAAACATGTCTGAGTTTATTTCGGTAAGCTTAATATCAGTATCCTTATAATTTGTTGATTTATCTAGAGCATTTCCTTCTTATAGCACAGCTATGATCAAGAGTACAAGTCTCAAATACAGAGTCTTCTTACAAGAATATCTGCTCCAAAGTATACCTAGAAATCCTTACTACTACCGGCACAAGCTAAGTCAGCCTAAGTTGAACAGCACCAATAAACTGTAGAATCAGACTGCTGAGTGAGGGGGGTGTTCATCAAATGCATTGGTTATGTGCAAGTCTTTTATATTCCTGATGACCTCTTTCCTTGCAAATCAACATAAACTTTTACATCAATAACGTGTGTGTGTGTGTGTGTGTGTGTGTGTGTGTGTGTGTGTGTGTGTGTGTGTGTGTGTGTGTGTGTGTGCGTGTGTCAGAGCACATACACATGGGAGCCCCCACCCCCCCTTTAGCAGCCAGTGCCTTATGCTGAGGCAGGGTTAGGATAAGAGAAGTACTTCTGCACACCAAGTCCCCTGGCTTCCATGTAGCACATACCCAATATGATTAACTGTATACTGTAGTACTCTCTCTTGCTGGCTGGGATCAGCAGTGCAGTCTACCCAACTCCTTCCCCATAGGGTGAGGGAGCCAGCAATGGTTAGTCACTTCAAACACCCCACCCAACAGACTGTTCCAGCAACCTGAACCACTAATTAAATCTTGAGTTATTTAGTGTCCATCTGGATTTCTTTTTTACATCTCCTTCAATAACAGAAAATGGCATTTGAGTGATGTTGCTTTTAATCACCACCTAAAGAAGATATTCTGAGTGAGGTGACTATGGTGGGAAATCTGTTCCATTCCCCCAGGATACAGTGACATTGAATTTTATTATAAAAATTGGGAGGTACCCTCTGCATAAAATGTGGGGCATTTGCTAAGTATGGTCTTGCTTAATACTATTTGTAGTAATATACTTTTTTACTGCAGTTACTATGTATTTGATGTTATAAGTGAGATTCCTACTTATTTCTGTGCCAGAATAAACTGCAGAAGATCACAGCAGAGCATATACTATCATGTGCAATTTGTATTCTTTTTTGCATTGATTTCTGTTGATACATAATAAAGATAAGTCTTTCTTTCGGCTTTTCCGGGTTACGGGGCTCTCCGGTTCAGTTCTCGGTTGGAGTGCCTTCTGTGTGGAGTCTGCATGTCCTCCTCACTGTCAAATTCACTTTAAAATACATGCAGGTAGGTGCGTGCGTGAGTGGGTGTGCCTTCCTTGAAGGTTGGGCGCCGGGCTGCACAACATCTGTTTTTGCAACTAACTGGAAATGATACTATGTATAAAAGATAGGTGAACATCTTTGCACCTCCTCTAAAGTATTCTAATTGTGGTATCTAGTTCACTATATACTAAAAATTAGTATTGTTAGGGCACAGACAATTGTGTGAGTGAATCGTGGATTATTGACTAATTTATCGTATAAAATTATGCTAGAACTTTCAGGTTTAGGAATATGTTTCATAGTACTCATGATTTCAAATTCAACCACTATAAATTTAACCAATGTTAAATAAATACTTAGTTCAAAAGGCATGTGTGAATCCAGCAAAAGAAATGCAAGAACACAGAGTCAGTTGCATGTAGTTCACATTGTAATAATTTTCAGGAAAGTGGTAGCTGATGATTTTGCATTTCATTCCCTCACTGAACAGGCACATAATCAAGCACAGCTAAGTCTTGTAAGGAAATGGTCTGGGGAACCGCATAATGTATCTTTGTGTTCTGAAATGAATATACTGCATACATTCTAAGGGATATATTTTAAAATTCTGAGACACACAGACCTTAAAAACAAATGTTCAAACAGGAATCCCAAGCACACGATACATTTAATATTGCAGGGATCAGAAGCCTGCACTTTCAAAATGATTACACATTATGCCAAAATAAAAAGATGTTGTAAAAGACTATGATGAAGGAATTCTGTATATTAAAAAATGACAGCTATAGTATCTCATAGAATTATAAACAACCCTTTTATTTCAGTGCTTTATTCTGTAATGCAGAATGTTAGTGCTGAAATGGTGACAATCTGATATTGTAAGACTCATTAGAGCGAATCCTAGACTTAGACATATAAAGTCTGAGTCTGCTGTTTCTCAGAGTATGCCCTCTATTCTGAAGTATGGCAGTCTCATAACTGCTATTTATACAACTTCGGGGTGGGGGGTTGTCCATACATTGGTGGGGGGTGCAGGAAGGTTTTCCCCCTGCAAAATAAAAAATGTAAAGAGCAGGCATGTTCAACATTCCTGTGCTGTATTTTATTTTTTTTCTAATTCTAGGGCTCACAGATATGAGTCTCACAATTACAATAGAGAGTCACTGGAACTGTTTAGTACTGCTTTTTCATATCGTGGATTTAATTAGTTAGCTAGTTACTAACACATAAGTGAATACTAATGCCAATTTGTAGGGAGGTAATAATGTTTACTTACAATGATGCTAATAATAAAAGTGCAGATATAGAAAATATTTTACGTACACAGATAGTGACACATGATAATTAAATTCAATTATTCACAGGACATTTGGAGGATAAGGATCACCGATTCATCTCTAGGAAATGGGAGAAAACTATAGCACTTGTCAAAACCCCTCATGGACACAAGGGAGAATGTGCTGACTCGACAAAGAAGGTGTCCATCCAGGATCATAACTGGAGGAACAAGAGCTAACCAATGCACTACTGTGCCAGCTAAAATTATTACAGTTCAATCAGATATGTACGCATCAGAGTCACATGACTGAAAACAGTTACAGTACACTAAATGTTAGCGGACAATGTATGCTAAAATACATGTTGAGCAGAAATACAAAGACCACTAATAGTAGCCATTATACCTTGTAATATTAACAAATGGAAAAAAACAATTAGATGTTCTTTTTTTCTGAACAAGCATGCTACTCCAACAGACTGGGACAGCTACTCTAAATACCTTTTTGCCAAGAATGTAAGTGCGGATGTTGATCTCCTCTGTATAAGAAATTTAGCTCACAGAAATGGAGTTTTCATTTTTTTAAATAAAGGATTTTCTGCCTCCTGCCATATAGCAATATTAGCTTAAAACATTAAACCATGGCTATTCAGAACGTAGAAATATTCCTTATTTACAAGACAGATACAAGGAATATTGATTCTTTGCCATCTGTTTATTTTTAATTTACTAAGATGACTACTCCTTTGTATGTAATTTCAAAAGGAAAAAAACAGGAAGCAAGTCAACTGTACAGTAAAAACATGTACTGTGTTCCATTTGGTGGATTACAGTTCTAATGCTATTGATGGGAGATTCTGGTTGCCTGGAAACAAATATTCATCAAACCCGTTTCCCAATAACATACCAAAATGTAATCAGCCAGTTAGAAAGCAGTGCTTTGTTTACACTATCTGATTAAGTTCTCTGAGATACATACAGCTAATGGTTATGACTAAATCATTGTGTATGTTTATTTATTTAGTCATTTTATTTCACTTTATAAAAATATGCACTAAAAAGAATTCTGGTCACATGTTATTGTGAATCATTCTGTGATGCATTTTTTTCTCCCGTGCTATAAATACCTCTCAACTATACAGATTTTTGCTGAATGTCTAGATTTTTGCCTCATATTTTTAGTCTGTTTTTCATAAAATTGTGTTTTTCTGGCAAATTAGTGGTAAAGCTTTAAAGATTGAAATTAGAAGACAATGACAGACATCTGAGCTTCAGACTTCATACCCTTCAGAAAATTCATGCTAATGCAAAATCTGTAATTCTATCAACTTTTTAAGTTTGTAAGATCATGTCTTTGTCCAGATTTCTTGCTCTAAGAGGTTGAGAGATATGATGCTATTAGAATTTGCTTCTCACAAAAATAACTGTTATAGTCAATAGCCTAATTATAACCCTCTATGTTATACTTGATGGAGAAAAGACATATAGAAGGAAAAGTGCTATTTTGAAAGTCGTTTTAGATACACCAAGGCAACTACTTTATCTTTTGGCTAAAATGTATAACCAATCAGACCTATTCAAAATCACAAAGGATAAAACAAAAATATTTGGGATTGTATATCTCTTAATCTCCTTAAAGTGAACAAACATTCCTCCCAATTTACTTTATAAAAATAAGAATTTTGTAAGCTGTTTGGTCAATGGTAACAAAACTATGGATACTGAAAAGTTGTCTCTAGCCACTTCTAGATGGTGAGGTGTATTTCTATTTAATTATTAAAGATGGGTTTCAGAAGGAATTAAAGAATTCCATAAATGTGCAAAAAAATAGTATAGCATAGTACAAACAACAAAAATTAACATGTAAAATAAAACCTTTGATTTATAATACATAATTACATTGATTTACACAGATACAGGTGATCTATGTGCAGAATATCTGAGCAGTTGAAAGTGGTATTATAATGAGCACTGGGCAAACATAAACTGGGCCGTCATCAAAGTGAACATGGATCTTTTATGGTATAAACAGACCAGTTAACATGTTGGAAAGTGGCATATGGCAGAAACATTTGCATGTGTACTGGTGAAAAAAAGGGAAAAATGGAAGGAGCAGCAATCAGACAATATACCACATTCCTTAACACCCACTAGTAATGATGAACTACCATATAACCATTCCACTCGGTAGCTGGTTTGCAAGTGCTGCTTGCTACAATGGACTGCAAACACATACCCAAACCTGCCCTACCAAGAGATGAGAGGGTGGCATGCAGAAAGTGGAAAGAGAACTACTGCATCATTAACTGCATAATCTCCTATTTTTCATGCATATCAGATGGCATAATTATCAATATGCCCTGAAAGCACCACATGAACTGGACATTCACCAAAGTATATGGACCATGAGGCTAGGTTGTCTTGTAAGAATCTATGAATCGGTTGTCTTGTAAGAATCTATGAATCACACAAAGCAAACTGGAAGAATTAACAAAACAATGTTATAGGGGAGAAGAAATCAGGAAATGCACAAAGACTAACAGACATATGTAGTGTATTTTACACATGAAGTTGCATAATCACTGTAATTGCAGGTTGTGACACATACCTAATGTCCCCCAGTGGTCTGCTGTAGGGTGGTTCTAGAGGAATCATAGCCAAACAAATGCAGTAAGGAAGCATGAGTTTGCTGTCCTGAAGGAGAAGATCGATGTCATTGGAATGTAGGCCTCAGCTACTAAGGCAGCATGGCTGCTCCTGGACAATGTCCTGCTGCACAAAATGTGCGTCCAGTTGAGGATGTCAGATGGGAAGCATATGCTCACAGGTACAGAGTGCAGTATTACTGGTAATAGTGCACATGCTCACAGGTACAGACTGCACCATTACTGCTAATAATGCACATGCTCACAGGTACAGAGTGCACTATTACTGGTAATAGTAAGTATATAGGAATATAATAGGAAGTAAGAAGTCAAACTGTGATACTGATGGGGAGCCTAACAAGAGAAAGGAAGCTCAAGAATCAAGTAATGTTGTTATCATTTGTGGACTTATTGCTCCACTTCTGAGTTTGTTTCAGATGAACCTGTTTACTCATGATGCTAAGGAAGATGTCAATATAAGATGGTGGGAGAACCTAGTGACAGATTTGGAACAATTAGTAATATGCACAGGTAGATGACAGTTATAGTCAATACAGAAAAATACAACCTGCTGCATAGGGGTTACAACAACCAAGCATGCAAAAAACTGCACCTTGGAGGGGTGAAAAACAGCACTATTGTACCAATACACACAGAGAACGATAAGGCAGCAGTCAATGCCAAAAAGATTTTTGAGTGTATCCAATGGGAAAAGACTACAAGGACAAGCAGCCCGTTCTTCATTGCTGGTTAGACCTCATCTGCAGCACTACAGGAGGTTCTGAACACATGAAGGTCATGAAGGAACAGCAGCCTAAGATCATGCAGGAGATGCACAGAAAAACAACATAAGCAGTTAAGGGAGCAGAGGGACTGGACTGCGAAAGGAATATGAAGGGACAAGGTCTCTACACATTAAGAACAAAGACATGATCAAACCTGAGAAGATGGCAAATGAGGCCCCTGAAATGTTCCTTTACAGGCAGAGTTTTGGATGGGTGAGTTTTTGAGGTGAGGCATCCTTTCCCCTAAGTTACACATTGCTTTTGAATGTGCTCCAGCATTTCTGGAGCCCCCTTCAATAAGACATCTGTTTTGGTTGCAAGTACTAGTCAATTCCTTTCCATTTTTGGCCCTAAGAAAATATCTAAGAAACTGAAAGCACTGCATGTCATCATACTCCCTTTTACCGATGGTATTCTACATTCAGTAACAGGACTACAATGAACAGTTAAACCACTCACAAATAGCGTCAAATCATATAGTTCACATTATTTTAAGTTTGTCAAATCTCCCACCAAAATCACTAAGCTCCATAGACTCCAGATTCAGTCACTCTGTGCTTGTGAATTATATATGCTCAAACAAATAAAAGGAAGTGACTTCGATCAGTCGTGTGTCTGCAAATGTCTGCAATGTAAGGGAGGATTTCTGCTGTCCCCAGCCTCTGGTTTTCAGTGATATTTAGATGCATTTTCTAAGGTAAGGCAAAGACAGGAGAAACTGCTGTTTTAAAATGTGAAAATTCTTAATGTCTTTCATCAAAAATTCATTATCAGTAATTTACGTAGCTACAACAGTGGTCGTGACCCTTTATTTGGATAACACTGTTTAGTTTCTGTTTGTTTGTTTGTTTACTAGGATAGCATGACTGGACACTGACCCTTTCCAGTACAGGA
The DNA here is from genome assembly GCF_019279795.1 of Protopterus annectens. Lineage (NCBI taxonomy): Eukaryota > Metazoa > Chordata > Ceratodontiformes > Protopteridae > Protopterus > Protopterus annectens. The sequence continues at coordinate 172,617,768 of NC_056725.1, forward strand.
TGGAGTAGAAAAGCTCTAAGACATAAGAACAGACCACACTGAAGGATTAAAATAATTGGCATAATCATTTATATAAATATTTCATACTGACTAAATTAACAAATAGCAGTGCAGAAACATATTTGATGTCATTGTTTAAGGTTAAGCAAGAATTAAAAGAGTTAAGGCAAAGGCAATTCATTCAAGTTAAAACGATAGTTGATATCAGAAAAGTATAAAAAATTAAAGGTTATCACTCCAGGCTAAAGAGATCATCTTTTGTGTCAGAGGCGGTGAATGTATTAGTAACAGTAGCAGTAACAGTAGCACACTGAAGTGATGTTTGGTCATCAGTTGTAATGCGCCTTACTAGCAATAAACATGATTACGTGGACATAGTCTTAGCTGAAGTGGGATTATGTTGAAAAGAACACAAAAATATGACTGCTACCTTAATAAGGAGACAAGGATTTGCAGGACTAGTATAATACTAAGTCTATATAGAGCCGTGTGCACTTTATTTGCAAGAAAGGCATACAATCAGGCCAGAATATTTTCATTTCCTGTTTGGTCAGTTTTATTCACATAGTTACATGACAAAAGCTGGATATTTGTGAATCAATAAACAGTTCCACTACAGTACCAAGCTTAACTGCAGCTCAGCAGGCATCCATACTCTGTGCATTTATGTAAAATAGAATGTCTGTTAAAAGATTGGGTAGCTACTGGGAGAAGATGTGAAATGCAATGTTATGAGTAACAATTGTGCAGCATTTCTTAAGATAATATTACATTTCCAAGCTTATAAATGTGTGCTATACAACTTGTGGATCTGCAACAATAAACTGTTCCCAGCAGCTACCACAAACATTTAAACACGTGGATACCCATGCATCGTGAGTTTAGGCTATCTCAGATTGCCTATGTACAAAAATGTAGAATCCAGAGCTATAGCTTATATTCCTGGAGCTTCAGAGATTCAAATGATGTCCCAGAGATTCTAGGTACAAACCAGCAAATCTGCAAGTTTCAGGATATCTGAATAACGCTATCAAGAAAACATAGTAGTACATGGAGCTTGCTGATTACTCTCTGAAATCAGTAACAAGACAAGCTTACTATGCACCCTTCTGACATCAAAAGGTGCACAAGTTTTGCTATACAATGGATTTCAGAGTGGTTATGCTATAATCTCATGTTACAGTGTACACATTAGCCATCAGAGAACAGCTGTGATAAAAATGAAAACAGCTTGAAACTATAAAACACTACATGCTGCCACAAAAATGCAGCCTGAGATGTATAACAGCTTTTTCAGTTGTCATTCTCTCACAGGAACTTTTAGCATCTGTCCAATGTCTGTAAGGCAGCTCTAAATTTTCCAAGGCTTTCAAGGCCTTAAAACACTTTGTTCTCTTACATTTTTTTCTGTAACTAGTACTTCATCAGAGTAGCTGAAGCTACATGTGCTACAAGGAATTAGGAACAGGTCTCTGACCAGAACCAGCAGATCCATAGCTGGGGCAGGTGGTCAGGGTGGCTGCTCTGGGCACAAGCTCTTGTTAGGAGGTGTGATAAATAATGCCTATAGAGCTGAAGTGTAGTTCCAAGAATGTGCTGTTTAATCACTGACGTGTGTGTGTGTGTGTGTGTGTGTGTGTGTGTGTGTGTGTGTGTGTGTGTGTGTGTGTGTGTGTGTGTGTGTGTGTGTGTGTGTTTGCACGTGTGTGTGTGTGTGTGTGTGTGTGTGTGTGTGTGTGTGTGTGTGTGTGTGTGTGTGTGTGTGTGTGTGTGTGTGTGTGTGTATCTTCAGGTATTGTTCATTACTTTGCATTCAGAATTAATCATAGAAGTCAGTTTACAGAAACAGTTTGTTGGACTACTTTGTAGATAAAGTATATATTAATATATATTATTATAAATGCAGATGCTGAAGTATGTTCATTGTTGTAGTAATGAAAAAACTCTGCTCTTCTGTTGTAGAAGTTCCAATGTCCTGCCTAACTTCCACAGCTGTCCACCCTTCAGCTTCCTGGTCATGCCAGCTGGTTCCCACCTGTAGTAGGTTCGTAGACCAGAGCATGAAAATGTCCCTATACAAAGTGGACCCTGATCACATTGCTCAAGCAGAATGGACCAGTTATGCTGCCCTTCCAAAAAATAGGTTAACCTCAGGAGAAAGGTTACCTTGTACGAGTGATACATGGGGGAATGGTAAAGACTGAAAATGAGTGGCAACCTACACTGTCCTAAACAGATCTTGGGAAAGGTAAGAGAAAGAGAAGTTTATTGAAGGCAAATGTTACTGTAGCAGTGGGAATACTTAAGCATCTATAATTTTGGTAACCTCTTAATACAGCAGAACGCCGGTCATTATATTCTCCACTGCTGCAGTAGTGATTACTTTTTGGAAAGATTCCCAAAGCTTAAAAACCTTGAGGAGTTTGATTTTCAGAAGGTGTGGGCTGCAAAAGACCTTGCAAAATGGCTGTGAAACCCCAGCATTGCCCTCTGGAAAATATCCAGGTAGCTGCTTCCAGGATGGACTAAGTATGGAACCCCCTTCCTTTGGAAAGACACTGTCATCTGCATTGGCACTAATAGAATGTGATCTTGCTTGCCTTTGCATAGTACCAACAGGGCAAGTTCCAGCACTAGAAGACATAGGCAGCTACCTAGTGCATTCTGCTGCTGGGGGGGGGGTCATCTGTTCTGCATTAATGAAAAAAAAAGGAAAAGGTTTCCTAATACTGCATTTATGATTTTTGTCAAAAATATTGCATTTCCTGACCAAGTCCAAAGCAAAACAGATGATTTCCTACTCTGTATACCATCTCAGGTTTCACTGGCTTAGCACCTGAGACTGAAGATGGTACAGCCAATGAAAAATGTCCCCAGAATTGACGCAATATTTAACTCGTGCATACAGTGCTTTTGAAATATCTAGGGGGTACATTTTATTTATTTATAAGATCAGAAACTGTCTTTTGTAACACTAAGTGAATGAGGAGCACCAAAGGAACTGTCAGCATGCAGCAGCCACAGGACTGGTCTCATGCCAAACAGCCGGAGAAGCAACGAGCAGCGGGTACCCTCATTAGTGCTGCAGAACTCTATGGGTGATGAAGAGCAGAGGACATTGAATGAAACAAATGTAACACTAAAGGAAACATACTGGCAGAACTGTCAGCAAACAGCAGCACTTAAGAGTGTTCCCGTGCTGAACAGTGGGAGATACCTGCTTGTCTGTGGATGAGGAATGAGTGACAGGTGCCTTTACTGTGTGAAAGAACAAGCAACAGGTTGTGTGTGTGTGAGTGTGTGTGTGTGTGTGTGTGTGTGTGTGTGTGTGTGTGTGTGTGTGTGTGTGTGTGTGTGTGTGTGTGTAATGCTCCAGTAAGAGGAACTAGCTAGTTAAGCTATTTACTTGACAGTTAAACCCTGAAAACCCTGAACCTTAAGTGTAGGAGACAAGAGCTTTAATCCTCCACACCAACTGCCAAACCTCCATTTTTTTTCTTTGGTTAATCACTTGGTATTATAGTCAGTCATTATAGTTTTACTGTTTTTGTAGTTCAATGTACATGTTAATGCAAAACTTGTTCTTTTAAATTTTTAGATTTAGAGTACTCTGCTTTTATCTGTATCCAGTTCTGCAGAACATTTCTGATTTTTCCTGATATTTATTTTCTGCTCTTCAGCAAGTCACTTAACCGGACAGAGCTTTAGGATAACTGGAAATTTGAGTTATGTTTCTTAGTGGTCCCCTTCACTGCCAGCCTAGTAACTACCTATGTACCAGAGTAGTTTTGGTGTAAAAGAAGGAACTTGATTGTAGTAAACAGCAGCATCCTCATATGAGCCAAGTTCTTTGACTGCGATCCTTGGTTTCTTTAATGCTCACAATGTGTTTATTATTTAAAAGCTACTACACTGGCAGTTAACACAGGGGACTAATGCTTTGATTTGTTAATGAGCTGCTTCCTGTGGCAAAGGTGCAGAGTTTGATTCTTTCCACCTCCTTTTACATACTGATTGACATTGAGCAAATTAGTTACCCAGACATTTCTTTTAAGCAATTGGGAGTTTGGGCTGGGCTCCTTAATGGTCACCAGAACTGCATGTCTGCTAACTATGAGCCTGTTGTCATCTGCCAGACCCTCCCTATTGCATGGCTGATCTAGTTCAGGAAATGCTATGGAAATATCATCAGTGCACCAATTTTTAAATGCAATTTATTCTTCCAGTGCAGCAGGTACTGAAGCTCACATGAAGAACTGAAATGCAAAGTTGTTTGCCAGCAACAAACCACTGCATTACTAATAGTTCTCCTTAATGTGGAATTATTCAAATGACAGAAAGATGTTGCGTCTTTCACAGTTTAATTCTGTCAGTCATTTTGGATTTAGATTAGAGGCTTTTTTGTGAACCCTTTTCAGAAGAATAGGTACAGCTCACAAATGATCTTTTAAAAAAAGAGTTCTCTCCCTGGTCTAGAGGACATAATAGTGGATTTTTATAAGTATTCTCAGGCACCATTAATTGCACTAGTATTTAAATACTTACATGGTTAGAAGGAAATTCAGAGTAGGCCTTTTACTCATAAATGACACACTGATGTCTGCTTCAACACCTAATCTCCCACTTACAGCAAAGACACGGTGGGTTTAGTGAGAGAAAGTGGCAGTGAAGCCCATGTCTTTATTGAATGTGATACACTAGGCAAGAGGGAAGGAGTACATTGTGGTTACATCCTTTTTAGATGTAGAAAACGCTTAGGCAAGGAAATTTGGTCATGCATAAAGGGAAGCTTTGGCTTATTTTTTCCCCCTATAAACCGTGATTAGAAGAATTCAGAATTTTTACTGGATCTCTGGTTCTTCAGTGTTGTTGAATGAGCCTATATCAGTGCCTTCTGGCAATGGTGTTCCCACCAAAGATGCTTCCTTCTGTTCTAAATTTTCCTTCCATCACTAGACACTTTAGGTGTTCCCATCTGCACACATGATAATATTAAAGGGATCATTCCTATCGGTGAACAAGTTAAAATAAAATTATTTGCTAATGACTGTTAAGTTTATCATCTGATCCAAACTCTTTGTTGTTTCAATTTAGCACAGCTGCTTGAGTTATTTCATTACATTTCTGAATTAACTTTAAGCAAGCATAAAATGAAAAGTCTGTCACTAAATCATAATGTCAGAAAACTGTCAGGTAAGGATTTGTTTTTCTAAATAGGCTAAGTACATGGTTTCAGGATTCCTTATTAGTCTACATATCCTGAGGACTCTCAGAGCTCTTTTACTCCTTGAAAGGATGCTTCCTTTTTAAATTTCAGAGTTAATATAACGCACACTGACAGATGTAACAACTTCCTGCTGAAGTGCTTGTCATTGTAAGCACAGATCCAAAATGGTGGATGACTGAACTATTGCCGCTTTTGGAAAGTATCAACTGGCTGCATCTCCATTACAGAAAGAAATTCACAATTATTCATAACATTTTTAAATGTATCAACAACAAAAATAAAAAAAAAACATTTGTTGCGTTCACTCATATGTAACTTCAATTCCAGCAGTCAACTGAGGGGCAGCTTTTGTAGAGAGCAAAAGAGAGAAAGAGAGAGACGCGCACAGTGAGGATGTCTTCTGCCAGCGGCACGCGTATTTTACAACCCTGTTCTTAGACATGGACTGAAACACAGTGAGTTAGAGAAATGCATACTTATTTATAGCAAATGATTCACTGTGTTTGTGTGTGTGTGTGTGTGTGTGTGTGTGTGTGTGTGTGTGTGTGTGTGTGTGTGTGAGAGAGAGAGGGAAAGACTAAAAGTGAGTACTGTGGAGAGAGAGCTCATCACTGTTACTGTTCTACATCAGAAAGATAATTAATTCAGTGGCTGCTACAAAACACTTGAACCATTTTATATTAGATATAACAGAACAGGGAGGTAAATATGTAATTATAACCACAATGCTACTACTAATCAAGTTGGTTGAAAATTGTATGTACAAACATCACTTTTTGGCCAATTCACCAACAAGTGAACAGGGTCACTGCAAAATGGGGAGATTGCTCTTGATTTCTCTTAGCTCTTCTGAGCTCACAGCTAATGATGAGAGAAAATACAGGGATGCAAATTCCTACAAATGTGGTGCAGAGGGTCTCTGCCACCTCCTAACCCTCATTGCCAACACATACACAAACTTAGATCTTAGGATCTTTTGATCACTTTTCTTATCACAACTCCATTTCTTCCATTTGCATCTGAATAACAGGAAAAGACTGAAATATTAATGTTTTAGATAATCATCTGATTAACTCACATGATTGTATGAGTTTAATTTAAGTGTATGCCTTCATTCATGTTTGTCTGATGAAGTTCCTATGCAGAATGAAAGTGCTTACTGAGTGTGAATATAAGCCAAGATTAAATTATTTTTTTAGTTTTATCATTATTTATTTGTGTGCATTTATAACTAAATGATAGATATACCAAGCATCTTATTTCATAAGCTGTCACACTGCCAGCCCAGCTATCTGGAATTATGTAAATAATTCTATGTTATTTATAAATATGTTATTTATAAATATTGATATGATTTATACAGAACTGTATGTTATGTACAGAGCTAAAATAAACCACAGTGTACCCTACTGGAAAAGAACATAAATGTATATAAACAATATACATGTACAAATGTATGTTTTAATAGTAGAAACTGGAACATACAGAGTTGACTTACAAAACTTCAAGAAAATAAGTTGAAATTAAATTATTTTATGTTTGTGCTATATAAAAGTTAGTTTCAATGTCTAAAACTAGGGTGCTTTCTGCATTGTTTTGTAAGTGTTCTGTTTTATGTCTTCTAGCAACTGCAAAGATCTGAGAGATATGTATTTCTCACACAGGGATGCTAAATTCTAAGTTTCTATTTAGTCTGTGAACTGAAGTCAGGTAACAAAGAGTGATGTCATCCAAACTGGCCCAGCAGTAATATTTGATATTAATTTAAGAACTCTCTCAGAGAGAGACTGTGCATTTTGTATTTTGTCTTGGACTTGTAAGAACATCCTCTCATCATCACCATCTACACTTGGCTTGCTCTGGAAGTAAGATTTAAGGCATAGTATCTCTGTTAGATATACATAGATATATAGTAAAGATTAGTTTAGATGTTTTCTGTGTTTATTTGAGACTGTCCTGCAATGTTGTTTTAAAATATTTCCGGTGATTTTGAACTCTGAAGTTACTGTGTTTGTGTATTGAGCATTGTCTTCTTTTATTATTTATTAAATATATTTAAACCTATCTTTGTGGCTGACATTTGTGACACATATTTAAGCTGTTAGTGTACTTGCATACGTATTTGGTGACATTGAACAGGCCATTCCTAATAGCCAGGCGCTTGGTCAAAACTACCATTTGGATAATAGTAACATTACACAGTAGGATTGGACACCCTTTGTAAGGGTCTTATAGTTGCTGATAAGGTATTTGTACTCTCAATCAGCCGCACAGCGAACATTCATAGTTTCACATCACAATTGTTTTATTTTTTTTTTTTTAGCTTAGTCAGGGAGAACAGGCAAGCATGTCAACTGAGGAATATAGCAAGCTGACAAAGAGCCAGCTGGCTGAGATGTGCCAGGCTAAAGGACTGGTGCATGCCAACCTGACTAAGGAAGAAATGATTGTAGCTTTGGGCACAGCTGGGTCGCAGACCAGCAATCAGGAGAACAACCAGGGTGGCCTTGGAGATGTACAACTCAACCTTTCCACATAAGACTGAAACATCCGTCTGGAGTTAAAGAGACTTGAGCTGGAGGCCAAGCATTTGGAAATAGAAGCAGCAGAGAGACTGAGACATCTAGAGGATGAGGAAAATGAGAAACTATGACATCTAGAAGTGGAGGAGAAGGATAGGGAGAGGCAAAATGAAAAAGGGATGCTATCTCTTCGCCAGAGTCGTGGAGGTAATGGGGAAGGGAGTAATCAAACCCCAGAAGCAACAAAGGTCAGTAAATTTCTTCCACAATTTACAGAGGAGGGTAGTTTTGATAGTTTCATTCATATGTTTGAAAGGGTATGTAAACAGTATAATGTTGAGCAAGGGCTCTGGGTATGGTTCCTGATCCCCTTACTCCATGGTAAAGCTGTAACTGCTATTTCTAAATTGTCTGATACTGATTGCTTAAATTATAATACAGTCAAAATGTGTTTGTTACAATTTTTAAGCTAACACCTGAAGCTTATAGGAAAAAGTTTTGTGAGCATAGACGCAAAGCAGATGAGTGTGTGTGAATATGTTGCTGAATTAAGCATTTATTTTCATAGGTGGGTGAGTGGATGTCATGTCACCACTTTTGAAGGGCTGGCAGACCTTTTGGTGAGGGAACAAGCCCTTAGCACTTTGCCTGAGGACATGAGAATCTGGTTAGCTGATAGAAAATACAGTACCACAGATGAGTTGGGGAAGAAGGAAGACCTATACCTAGCAAGCAGGGCTTCACTGCACAGGAAAGGGACACCCTGTGCTGCTCATGGGTCTACGGGGACCCATGGTGGGCTGCCCAGACTGCCCCAACAGAGTCCACCAGTAGCAGGAGAAACCACTATTCCAGGTATATGTCCAGGACCAAGGATTATATGTTTTAAATGCAACCAGTGGGGCCATGTAGCATATAGATGTCCACAGAGGCAAAGTGAGGAAGAAAAGGTGGGACAGCCAGTAACTGGGAATGACAAAATGCCAGCAATAAGTTGTCTCGAGACAACAAGGATACCAAACTACCACAAGAGGTTATATCCTATCTTAGTAAATGGGAAAGAAGCTACTGCTAAGAGAGACACAGCCTCTGACCTAACCATTGTCAAGCCTGCAGTGATTAAAGAGGAGCACTACTTGCTTGAGCAGTCTACTCCATTCAGAGCTTTTGGATGGACCCCATTCCAAATACCTTTGGCTAGGGTTCACCTTTACTGGGAGGGTGGAAAAGGAAGCAAGCAAGTAGGTATGTATGAGGATATCCCTGCAGATGTCCTGATAGGGAATGATTCTGATAATGCAGTACCTTGTGTGCATGCAGTTACATGCAGTCAGGCTTGGAGACAAGCATGTGGGTCTGGTAGCCTTGGGGAGACCCAGACAGGCTGCACACTTGCAGTCAGGACTGGTGAGGTGGTTACTTCAGGGAGGGAGCTACCCTGTTGCAGTGGGACTGAAGGTGAGCCACAGCTGCTTGTGGGCACTGATGTTCCCTTGGACACATTGACTGCAAGGGCAGACGTGAGTAGTACTACCAAGGCTGACAAGTGAGGCACCACTGTCAGAGGATGCCAGACTTCCTGTGGAAGGGGAGCTGGGAAGGGTTACAAAGAGAGAGATGAGACAGGCTCAGCTCTCAGACCCTACATGACAAGGCCTGAGGGAGGTAGCCAGTGAAGCCCCTAATTCTCAAGGGAAAGGAGAATCTGTGTAAAGGGACAACGGGTTACTGTATAGAGAGTGGACCCCTGAGGGAGGGCTAAAGGGTGAGAGAATACAGCAGTTGGTAGTGTCCAGAGCCTACCATCTGACACTTCTGGCCATAGTCCATCATATTCCCTTTGCAGGTCATATGGGCATAAAATGTACAGAGATGTATTATGCAGAACTTTTATTGGCCTAGGATTTCCAGAGATGCAACAGGGTATGGCAGGACCTGTGAGCAGTGCCAAAAGGTAGGCAAGGCAGGAGACTAGGTGAAAGCTCCTTTGATGCCTTTTTATGTGATTGAGGAGCCATTTCAGAAGGTAGCTATGGAGCCTCTGAGTACCCCACATTCCACAGGGAAGAAGTATATCCTAGTGGTAGTAGATTATGCTACCAGATACCCTGAGGCACTGGCATTGTCCTCCATTGAAGCAGAAAAGGTGGCAAATGTGTTGTTACAGACTTTCAGCATGGTAGGTTTCCCAAAAGAAATACTGACTGACAGAGGTGTCAATTTCACATCAGACCTGCTGGCTTGTCTGTGGAAGTACTGTGGGGTGAAGCACCAAAAGACCACCCCCTACTATCCCCCGACTAATGGTCTTGTTGAGAGGTTAAACTCTACACTCAAGTCCATGCTACAGGCATTTGCAGACCAGTTTAATAGGGACAAATATTTGCCTCATGTGTTGATTGCTTACATGATGCCCCAGGAATCCACAGGTTTTTCACCCTTTGAGTTTCTGTATGGGCATAGGATGAGGGGACTTCTAGATTTGATTGGAGATAAGTGGGAGGGTGAGTGTGTATCCCACAAGAAGTCTGTTGTGGCATATGTCCTAAACCACAGGACAAGGCTCAGGGAACTCATGGGCTTGACCCAGGAGAACCTGGCAGAAGCCCAACAACAGAAAAAGGCCTGGTATGACAGGAGCGCTCAAGCTAGACAGTATGCTGTAGGGCAGCAAGTAATGGTTCTCATTCCTGTCAGACACAACAAGCTGCAAGCAGCCTGGGAGGGACCCTACAAGGTAGTAAGGAAGGTCAGTGATGTTAACTACATGGTAGAACTGTTAGGCAGGAGGCAGGGGTACAAATTGTACCATGTTAACATGATGAAACCTTACCATGATAGGGTAGCCCTTGTGCTGAATATTTGCAGTGGATTGCAGGAGGAGTCTGAGGGGGGGATCTGGTGACTGATCTCCTCAGTGAGGCTCAGACTGACACCTCAGTGGAAGGGGTAGAAGTGTCCCAGAAGCTATCCCCTACACAGGTTCAAGAAATCCAAAGCAGTGTTACAGGAGTTTGGGGGCATGTTCACTGGGAAACCAGGGAGCACCCACCTGGTGCAACACCATGTGGATACAGGACCCCAAACGCCTATTAAGCAGGCCCCTTATAGGGTGCCTGAGAGAGTCAAACATATTCTGAGAGAGGAGATACAGGAAATGTTGGAACTAGAAGTAATCCAGGAATCCAGCAGTCCTTGGGCCTCCCCAGTGGTACTGATACTAAAGAAGGATGGCAGCACCAGGTTCTGTGTGGACTACAGGAAATTAAATAGTCACACAGAGTCAGATGGTTACCCCATGCCTAGGACAAATGAAGCCCTGGAGCAGCTGGGTGAGGCTAAGTATCTTACCACTATTGATCTTACCAAGGGTTACTGGCAGGTGCCCTTGACTCCCAGTGCTAGACAGAGGTCAGCCTTTGTGACTCCCTTCAGCTTGTATGAGTTCACGAAGGTGCCCTTTGGGATGAAAAATGCCCCAGCAACTTTCCAAAGGCTGATAGGCTGTATCCTAGCAGGAGCAGGAGATTTTTCCCTTGCTTACCTAGATGATATTGCCATCTACAGCCATTCCTGGCAAGAGCACCTTCAGCATGTCAGGGAGGTGCTGGGCAGACTACAGAGGGCAGGGCTGACCATGTCAGCAAATGTCAGATGGGTATGGCAGAGGTCTTCTACCTGGGACATACAGTAGGGAGTGGTAAGATCAGGCCAGAACCTGCCAAAGTGGAAGCCATTCAGGCATGGCTTTCCCCTATTACCAAAAAGCAAGTGAGGGCATTCTTAGGGAAAGCAGGGTACTACAGAAAGTTTGTCCCCATGTATAGTACGATAGTTGCTCCCCTCACAGACCTGACAAGGAAAAACAAGCCAGATAAGGTAGTGTGGACCCCAGTATGTGAGCAGGCATTCCAGAAGATTAAAGGAGCTTTGAGAGGATCCCCTGTGCTAGCCAGTCCAGATTACAGCAAAGAATTTGTTGTGCAGGTGGATGCTTCAAACCATGAGGTGGGGGCTATACTTAGCCAGGCTTCCTCCGAGGGAGAACAGCACCCAGTGGTATATCTCAGTTGTAGGCTCCAACCTAGAGAGGAATGCTATGCAGCTGCAGAAAATGAATGCCTACCCATAGTGTGGGCACTGCAGAAACTTCAGCCTTATCTGTATGGAAGAAAATTCACTGTAGTTACAGGCCACAATCCCCTAACATGGCTACATCGAGCAAGCCAGCAAAATGCCAAGTTACTAAGGTGGAGCCTAGGGTTGCAAGCATATGATATGACAATGCATCATCACAGTGTGGTTAGCAATGACAACGCAGATGGGCTCTCAAGACATGGAATGAGGTGAGGTATTCCCAGATAGTCAACCCTCTCGAGCAACATTTATAAAGGGTTGGTTGAAAAACTAGCTTACGTTTTCGGGGGTGGAAGATATGTCATGCTGCCAGCCCAGCTATCTGGAATTTTGTAAATAATTATGTCATTTATAAATATTGATATGATTTATACAGAACTATATGTTATGTACTGAGCTAAAATGTAACCACAGTGTACCCTACTGGAAAATAACAGAAATGTATATAAACTATATACCTGTATAAATTTATGTTTTAATAGTAGAAACTGGAACATACAGAGTTAACTTGCAAAACTTCAAGAAAATAAGTTGAAATTAAATTATTTTATGATTGTGTTATATAAAAGTTAGTTTCAATGCAGCAAAGAGACAAGATGTCTAGAACTAGGGTGCCGTCTGCATTGTTTTGTAAGTATTTTATTGTTTTATGCCTTCTAGCAACTGCAAAAATCTGAGAGATATGTATTTTTCACACAGGGATATTAAATTCTGTTAAGTTTCTGTTTAGCCTGGGAACTGAAGTCATGTGCCAAAGAGTGATGTCATCCAAGCTGGCCCAGCAGTAACATTTGATATTAATTTAAGAACTCTCTCAGAAAGAAACTTGCATTTTGTATTTTGTCTTGGACCTAGCAAGAGCATCCACTCATCATCACCATCTGCACTTGGCTTGCTCTGTAAGTAAGTTTTAGGGCATAGTATCTCTTTAAGATACAGATAGCAATATAGTAAATATTAGTATAGATGTTTTCTGTATTTATTTGAGACTGTCCAGCAATGTTGTTTTAAAGTATTTCCTGTGATTTTGTACTCTGAAGTTATTATGTTTGTGTACTGAGTATTGTCTTGTTCTTTTATTATTTATTATTAAACATATTTAAAGCTATCTTTGTGGCTGATATTTGTGAGACATATTTAAGCTCCTAGAGTACTTGCATATGTATTTGGTGATACTGTACAGGCCGCTCCTAATAGCCTGGTGCTTGGTCAAAACTACCATTTGGATAACAGTAAAATTACAGAGTAGGATTGGATACCCTTTGTAAGGGCCTTATAGTAGCAGATAAGTAGGGTTTAGTGGCAGTAAACTACCTTATAGTCTGGGCAGAATGGGGCATAGCTAGTAAACCTGTGCCAGCTTTCCCCAGGTATGTGTGTGTGTGTTTGCATATAAACCAAATCTCAAAGTGTGTGTGTGTCAGCTACTTGGGCAGGGAAACAAAGCACTGGATGGACAGAGTGGGTACTGGAGGTCTTGGCTTGGTCCCACAGCTGAGATCTTAACCCTATAGCTGCACCAGTGGGGGGTCTTATTAGGGATCTGGAGAAAGAGGGAGAAACCAGCCCCAGACTGACTGTGATCTCTGTGTGCTCTTAAGGGAAATTGCACTTTACTGTGTGTGTACTTGTCATCCTCCTAGTGTGTATGCCCCCTAGCTATTGCCAGTGGTAAGAATTGAGGCTCTTTGATTACTGGTTCAGTGCTGGGGCATCACACAAGCCCCAAATTGATTCTTGTGTATTGTACCTACCACACCTGTCCTACTCTTAGCTTACCACTACACATTTGGTAATCTTGTTTTACCTCCTGTATGCTATACAATAATAAATATTACGGGATCAGATTTTGTTGAAATCCCATCCTTGGCATAACGTTTTCCTACTCTCATTTAATCACTTACTCTACAACTCACTAAAATGTGACTTCTTCATTTTAACACTTTTCAACAAATTCTTCCAAAGTGTACAGAAGGCTGAAATGTAGAAAATGTTAATATGTTAAACCATAGATGGCACTTAAATGCACAGCTGTCAAGGTCAGCATGTTTCAGTGTTACAAGAAATAATATCAACATGCTCTAGAGATGGTAAATATTACTTACAGTTTAGGTTTCATCAACCTAAAAATATCTTACATGTGTCCTGGTCATACATCTTAAAGTGCAATGGTTTAGGCAGAACACTATGTTTTTACTATAGTTTTAAGTATTCTTCTAGGTTTACAAATTGACTTCATAAATTTACACCTATTTAAGGATTACATATTTTATTAAAGAACAGAACTAAGCCTATTAAACTTTCTTTATAATCAGCTCTATAAAGTCTAGTATCCAAAGATCTTCTGTTCTGAAAAATAAGAAAGTGCGTATCTTTCTGAGCCCTTGCTAAGATTTTAAATGTCACTTCTATGATTTTTGAAGCTCAGAAATTGAGATGTATGATCCTCCTGCTCAGTTGCAATCCTGTTAAAATGTATCTGTCACTAAATGTTACTGCTGCACGTCTCAGACGACTTTGAAAGTCATGATTAATCACTAGTGTATAACTCTGTTTCACGAGTCTGAGGCAATACAGTAGTGGGAAGGAAAACTCAATTGTAAACCACTAAGTAAATATGTACTTAGCATATAAAGCTATGAATCACATCAGCACCTCAGTATCCTTCTCTATACATGCTCTTTGCTCATATGATCATTTGAGAATACTATGCTAACAACCCAAAAGGGTCTTTAAGCCTGTTTCCTAGACATAACAGACAGGATTTGTTCCCGTAGGTTTGTGTGGGGTATATATAACTTGAGTGTCACCTACAAGTTTCTGCTGTCTAACAGACATATATGCCAGAGCAGGAGTAAATTTATGATTTTTCATCCCCTGTTCCAACTCTCTCTTGAATAACTGCAGGTAAGAAAGTACAGTTGTGTACCTACCATAAATGTAGATGTTTGAGTGTATTCACTGTTGCAGTCATTACTCTTGGGTTATCCTGCTGGCAGGCTACCCTCAGTCGGTCAGAATTCCATAGTCTAGGTCTGACGTCGGTTGCTGTCGCCTCTTCCCTAACGTCAGTGCGCCAGGGCTATAAAAGATGCAGCCGACGCCATTTTCTTCAGTTTTTCTTGCCCCAGATGTCAGGTGCCCCCAAATTGGTAGGCTGAAAAAATATGCCAATAAATATGCATGCACAAAAATAACATTTCCTTCATCTACAAACAAATACACCACATAGGTTGTATAGGATAGAGAAGTGCAGATAAGTCCCAGCAAAGAAAAGGGGGATGGTGGGTGGGTAACCTGGAATGCAACAGTGAATACACTCGAACATCTACATTTATGGTAGGTACACAACCGTACTATGTTCATGTTTCACTGTTGCAGTCATTACTCTTGGGTTGAATCCCAAAGCTGAGGATGGGTGGCTGGGCTAAATAGGATTAGGAGAGGCTATGAGGCCCTGCAGAACTGCAGTGGCAATGCCTGCTCTGGACTAAGAGTAAAGAGGTAAGTGGTAGTGCTTTGCGAAAGTGTGCACTGAACTCCAAGTTGCAGCCTCTAAGATATCTTTGGTTGGTACTCCTCTGAGGAAGGCTGCTGAAGTGGCTGCTGCTCTGGTGGAATGAGGCCTAATGCCCTTAGGCACTGATTTGCCATGCTGAAAATAGCAGAAATGGATGCAATGGCCTATCCATTTTGAAACAGTCTGTTTTGAGATAGCCTTTCCTTGTTATCCAGCAGCATATGACACTAAAAGTTGCTCAGTCTTTCTGAAAGCTTTAGTTCTGTCCAAGTAGAAGCATAACTGCCTGTGTATATCCAAAGAATGCAGAGTTTTCTCACCCTTGTTCTGTGGATTTGGATAAAAGGTAGACAGGTGAATGGTTTGGTTGAGGGCCACACTGGACACTACCTTAGGCATAAATGTTGGGTTTGTCCTCAGAGAAACCCTGTCTGGGTGAAAAATGATAAAAGGTTCCACAGCTATGAGTGCTTGTAACTCTGAGACTTGTCTTGCAGAGGTTATTGCTAGGAGCAGAGCTGTTTTCCAGGATAAGAATTTTATACCCGCTGTTGATGCTGGCTCGAAAGGAGGCAGTGTAAGTTTTTCCAAGACATAACTGAGGTCCCAGACCGGAATTGGTGCTCTCCTTGGAGGCCTAATGTTTTTGGCCCCTCTGAGATACTGCCTTATTAAAGGATGAGAAAAAATAGGTGGTTCCGTATTGTAATGGGCTGAAATGGCAGAGGCATGAATCTTAATTGATGAGAAAGAAAGGCCTTTGTTCAGCATCTCAGTTAGGTATTGTAAAATCTGAGGGATGTTTGGTACACACGTGTCAATGCCTTGTTCCTGGTTCCAAGCACAGAATCTCTTCCATTTTTCTGCATAAGATTTTCTGGTACTGGGCCCCCTGGCCTCCAAGATAACATCCATAACAGCTTTTGAAAGAGGAGTGTTCTGAATGGCTACATTATCTGCCATGCTGCCAGATTTAAGGTCCTGAGTTGGCTGTGCAGAATCCGATTGTTTTGTTGGGTCAGCAAGTGAGAAGTTTGAGGCAAGATCCATGCTGGACCTTGAGACAAGCTCTTTAGGATTGGGTACCAGTGCTGGCATGGCCAGTCTGGTGCAATCAGTATCATTTTTGGCTTTTCTTGTCTGACTTTTAGGAGTACCCTGGGAAGGAGAGGCAGAGGAGGAAAGGCATATACTGTTAGATTTTTCCAGCTGAAGGATAGGGCGTCCACTTTCCATGCTTGTTTGTAATAAATCCTTGTGCAAAATCTCTGCAATTGGCAGTTGTGAGGAGAGGCAAATAGATCTATGTCTGGGCATCCCCATTTCCTTGTTATGCTGAAGACTTGTAGATCCAGTTTCCATTTGTGGGGATCCATGAGGTTTCTGCTTAGTTCGTCTGCCAGTGTATTTGTTTTTCCTGGCAGGAATTGTGCTTGCAGGTGAACTTGAAAAGTCAATGCTGTGTCCCATAAGGTCATTGCTTGTCTGCAGAGGGGGTAGGAATGTGTACCTCCCTGCTTGTTTATGTGCCACATGACCGTAGTATTGTCTGTCTTTATCAGTAACTGTCCTGGATGAAGCAGGTCCTTAAAAGCTGTCAGGGCATTTTGAACAGCTAGCATCTCTTTTTGATTGACGTGAAGATGCATCTGGTTTGCAGGCCATGTGCCCTGAATACATTTGCCTGCCATATGGGCCCCCCAGGCATAATCTGATGCATCCATTGTCAGTGTCTGTCTGGCTGTGGGTAAACTGAATGGCAGACCCTTGTTGTGGTGACAGGCCTCTGCCCACCATCGAAACTCCTGTTGCAGGCAGGGAATGAGTGCAATTACTGTCTCCAGGCTGTGGCAATGGTGAGTCCAAACACTTTTTAGATACCATTGTAGTTTCCTCATATGCAGTCTGGCATATGGAATTAGTAGAATGCAGGATGCCATGAAACCCAAGGCCTGCAGGATTTTCCTTGCAGATAAGTGGGTTTTTGTTGCCAAAAGTAAGAAGTCAGTTGCTTTTGTTTGTCTGGCATGAGATAAGCCATCTGGGCAGTTGTATTTAAGCTTGCACCCAGGAATATTATCTCTTGAGAGGGCACTAGTTTTGATTTCTTTTCGTTTACTGTGTACCCCAGGCCAATTAGTAATCTTTTTACAAACACCAGATGCTCAAGAAGAATATCTTTGCTCTTTGCTTGAATTAGGCAGTCGTCCAAGTAGGGATATATTTGAATTCCTCTTTGTGTGCAAAACGCAATTATTGGTGCCAGGCATTTTGTGAAGACCCTGGGTGCAGCAGATAAGCCAAAGGGCAGTGCAGAGAATTGGTAATGCATTGAGCCAGCTATGAATCTGAGGTATCTTCTGCAAGATTGTCTGATTGGGACATGCAGGTATGCCTCTTTTAGGTCCAAAGTTACGAGCCAAGCCTTCTTGCCCAGCATGGGCAGTAGCTGCTGTAGAGTCAACATCTTGAATTTTGGAACTTCTAGAAACATATTTAGAATAGACAGGTCCAGTATTGGTCTCCAGGTTTTGTCCTTTCTGGGCACTAGGAAAAGTCTGGAGTAAAATCCTTGCCCCTGCTCTTGTTGTGGTACTTGTTGAATGGCCCTCATGTCCATGAGGGCTGTAATTTGTTTTTGTGCCTCTGCCCATTGATTGTGTGGCAGGTCTGGCATACCTTTTGACCTTGGTAGGGTGTGAAAATGGAACCTGTAGCCTTGGGACACTATGTTCAGGACCCATTTGTCTTGGGTAACCATTTGCCAATTTGATGAAAAAAGTGCTCGTTTTCCCCCTAAGGGGGCTATCAAAAGAAAAATGCTTGGATCTAGCAGAGGAAAGTTATTGGGACTGTTTCCTGTAAGGTTGTGATTTGTCTTCTCCTCTTTTGGAGGTAGGAGCACCCCATTGTTTAGGCCTGTATGAGCCTTGGGGCTGAGATCTGCCTCTGGGACACCTGTATCTGCCTCTTTGTGGTCTGTCTGACACTGGAAAGGACCAATTTTTAGAAGGCCAGTTCCCGCTAAACCTGGGTGGCTGTACCTGTAAGAAATCCTTGACTGTCTGCATGGAGTTTGCTTTATCCTCCATTTTTTTCAACACCTCTTCTGCTTTAGTACCAAACAAAGTATCATGCTGTAATGGAGCATCTAATAATTTTGCTTTAACATGATCAGGCAGATTCTGTTCCTTTAACCAAGCATGCCTTCTAATAACAGAACCTGTAGCAGCGGCCCTGCAAGAGGCCTCCATTGAATCATAACCACATTACAAAGTATGCTTTCCCACGTGTTCAGCTGCATGCAGTAAATCCTACATTTTCTTGTTCTCTGAACATTCAGTATTTGTCAACAATTTCTGTTTAAGCAGTAACATTAAATATTGCTGATATTTAAGCATATGAAACTGACAATTTAAAGCCCTTACAGCCAAGGTAGCAGAAGTGTAAACTTTTTTCCCCCTTCTGTTTACAGCCCTAGAATCCCTAGAGGGGACAGGATTTTTTTGCAGTGGAAGCTTTAACCCCTTTGGGACCCTGAGATATAGTTTCTGGGTCAGCAGCGGGGTTTTTATATAGGAATTTATGAGAATCCGGGACCCTGTAGTATCTGTCTGGCTTAGCAGGTGCAGGGGGTAAAGAGTCAGGGGACAGGCCGATCTCTGAAAATACATTATCTACAATGTCTAGAACAGGTGGAATAGCAAGGGGTCTGTGCTGAGGAAGTAACAGAAAGTCTCTGAGCCTTTTCTTAGATTCAGAATAATCTTGGCTCTCCCAGTGGAAATGCTCCCTCATGGTATACAGGGTTTCCCCAAAAGAATAATCCTCAGGAGGAGAGGCTGAAGGAATGGATTCTTCAGCATCAGAATCCTCATAGGGAAGCATGGAATAATCCTGTTCAGAACAGGAATCAAAGAAAATAGAAACCTGATCAGAAGAATCATACTCTGTCTCTTGCCTAGGCCTCTTATCAGGAGGGGGATGGGAACCCCCTGATCAAAGTAATTAGGTCTTTGGCCATTTTGAGCATCTGTTTTTTAGGCATGGAAGTCCGAGTAGGAGAATGCTGTACTTGTTTCTTTGTCTCAAGAGCTGCTTTAGTCTTTGTCTTTGAAGCTGAAGATGGCTTAATATATAGTTGTGTAGGTCTGAAGACACCCTCAGAAGCCGATGCCTGCTCAGCGGCTCCGGACCCATCTGAGGGAATGATTTCCAAGTGTCCAATACCTTGAGTATCCAGAGGCCCAGTTGGCTCCATGTGTGAGTCGGAAGCGGCCTGTGGCTCTGAGGTAGCGAGCGCCAGGGGCTGCGAAAGCACCTCACTGAGAACCAGCGAACCGGCAACTGGCCTAGTGGAGGCCTAGTTGTCGGTTTTAGACCTTGGATGCCTATCCTTTTCCTTGTCCTTGCATTTTTTGTAAACTCTGGTCATCGGCTGTTCCGAGGACATTATATAATTAAACCTTTGGCCAAAGTAATAAAATGCAAAATCAAACCGACACTTAATAGTGCGTTGGTTAAATCTAGCACAAAACCATCAGCTAACAACGTTGTGATCAGGGCCTAGGCAAGGAATACAGTAAGAGTGAAAATCCTTATGAGGTATTTGCTTCCCACAAGAAATACAATTGTTAACTTTTTCTGACATCGGTCTGGAGCAATAAAAAAGTTTCCCCAATGGGGTACTTAGCTTTAATGAAGACTTCGTTTCTGAAATTCCGATTTGAAAATCTCAGGAGTCGGCCGACCGGTACTTGCGAACTGCTTTTGCTTCAGGCACTGCGCGGCAAGAAAAACTGAAGAAAATGGCATTGGCTGCATCTTTTATACCCCTGACGCACTGATGTCAGGGAAGAGGCAACAGCAACCGACGCCGGACGAGGACTTTGGAATTCTGGCCGACTGAGGGTAGCCTGCCAGCAGGATAACCCAAGAGTAATGACTGCAACAGTGAAACACGATGAACATCTCTTGTTTCACATGGATGGAAAGCCTGTTCCATACAAGAGGTGGTCTATGAGACACATAACTGTTCCTCCAGCATGTCTTATTTATGTTGCAGACAAGATTTAGGTCCCTGAATTTGGTGTTTCTGAGATCATTTGATTTGTATATGTGCAACAGGTCCATCAAGATGGGATCAGAGGTTGTTTTGTAATCCAGGCACAGGTCAGCCTTCAGCAGTTTGCACCAGGCCAAGTATAAAAATGGTGATAAGGCTCTGAGGGGGGGCTGCATATGACTTGTTTTGTCACCATGAACTTCTAAGGAAGGTCAATTTGTCACATATGCCTGGTAAGGTACATACCAAAGGGGGCATTCTACTACTTGGCTGGTCTAATGAGGACTTGGACCTAAATGCATACCCTTTTTTATACACCGTACAGCATGGAATTATTTCCTTACTACAGTACACACATGATGGTTAAAGGCCAAATCACTGTTTACATGTGTTCTCAAATCCCTGGCCAGTAGATTTACCCTTAGGTGGTGTATTATCAGGGTAGTAATTTTCAGAGATGGCCATCTTACAAAAGATACTATTATGCACTTCTTGACACTGAGTTTCAGACCATGACTCAGGCACCAGATACTAGTCTGTCAGGCCGTCCGGGGGGGAGGGATATTAGTTTCATGGCCATATATAATGCCACTCACTGTAAGCACACTATGTACTATTACGCAGGAAAGAGAGTGACCCTTTAATGCCAAAGAGGTTACATTACCCTTACTGATGTAACTGTAGTGATGGACAAACAGAAATCAACACCATGACTTGTTATAATGAAATGGCCAGCACAGGTGTGCTACCGCTTCAGATTTCATGTTCTGAAATCCTGATTGCTTGCACTGTACATATCATGAATCAACATTACGCATTTACAGCTCACTCTTAAAACTTTGGGGGACACATTTAAGAATGGGCAGAATTTCAGAGCTCAGAATCTTTAAGTATGTTTTTAAGTGCCCCACTCCCTAATGATATATACATACATATAAACACACATGCACGCGCGCGCGCACACACACACACACACACACACACACACACACACACACACACACACACACACACATACACACACATATTTTTATATGTGTATATATATATATATATATATATATATATATGTGTGTGTGTGTGTGTGTGTGTGTGTACATATGGGTCTACTACCGGAGATCGAAATTACACTATTTTGAAATCCGGTAGTAGATGCCCACTAATGCAAAAGTGTACTTCACCAAAAGTGCACTTTCGTGAACACCACTAGAACGAATGGACAATGTCCTCCATTGTGGTGTGGTAGTCACAGACCTTAGGGTTAGAGCTTGGGTTAAGGATAGTGGATAGCCCTACTAGGTATAGGTCCTTGACTACCACACCACAGTGGAGGACATAGGTCCGTGACTACTGCATCGTGGAGGACATACAATTTCCTCCACTGTGGTGCTGTAGTCATGGAACTTAGGGTTAGGGCTTGGGTTAAGGATAGTGGATAGCCCTACTAGCTATCCACTATCCTTAATTCAAGCCCTAACCCTAAGGTCCATAACCATTCGCTCAAGTGGTGTTTGCGAAAGTGCACTTTTGGTGAAGTGCACTTTCACGTTACTGGGCATTTACTACCGGATTTCAAAACAGTGTAATTTCGATCTCTGGTAGTAGACCCGTACATATATATATATATATATATATATATATATATATATATACACACACACACACACACACACACATATATATATATATATATATATATATAAATATTTCATATGGGGTTACTGCACCTCAAATAAAAATATTTAAAAAAAATTTACCTACCAAAAATTATGCCTACTCATGGGAAACCACTATTTTACTTACAATGTCCCCTTTGTTTATTTATCAAATGAATGCAACCTGAGAACAGTCCACAAATGTAAAAAACAGATCAGCAAAGTCTCCTGCCTCAGAAGAGAAAAGATAAGGCACCAGCACGGCACAAGCACTGTTCGCAAAAGTTTTAATCCAAACAATAAAACAATACACAAGAAGTTAAGCGCTTTCATCCACTAGGGACTTCTTCAGAACACTTGATTGTAATACTACTACTCCATTATATACATTAAAAAATACTGATAATTACTGATAATTACATCACATGTCATTTCCTCATTAAGAATTTAAAGTGCAAGTGCATAGAAATATCTAAAATCTCCTAATTTCATAACAAGTATACACTAAAAATACATAAAAAATATACATACAAAAGTTCTTTTTCATGTAACTTTTTCATAAAACTTTTTCATGAACCCTTTCAGTGCCAGTGCATATATATCTTCCATCAAAACATAATAGTACTACAAAATAATGTATATGTAGTTAAGCGCTTTCATCCACTAGGGACTTCTTCGGAACACTTGATTGTAATACTACTACTCCATTATATACATTAAAAAATACTGATAATTACTGATAATTACATCACATGTCATTTCCTCATTAAGAATTTAAAGTGCAAGTGCATATACATTATTTTGTAGTATGTATATTTTTTATGTATTTTTAGTGTATACTTATTTATCAAACATCTGCATAGTCAAGTGTATCAAACTTTTGTAAATTTTATAAAGTCACCTGTTTTATAATTCACACAAGCATATCCTACAGTCATCTTATCTGCATTTTTCATATACTGTCAACATTAAGACAATGTTTTTATTTCAACCTGCCCTATGGGCTGCGTGTTAATAATGACATTAAAAAGCATTACTAAACCCTGTGCAAAGCTGCTCTGCAAGTTTTAACATTATTGTTGATACAACTATGAAGACTGAAGCAAGCTCCCACTTCTGGCTGTCTGCTGCCCTTTGCAGGATTCAACTCCCTGTGCCGCTCATGCACAGAAACTTATCGTGTGTTAGATATTCGTCCATCTGGTTTTAAATATAAGGCAGACTATGCGTGATCAGTAAATGCTGGAAAACATTAGAGATGTCATGTTGTAATAACTATGAATGCAAAAAGGGGAAAGGTACTGACCTGATGTTGTCGGTACAGCAGGGGAATAGTAAACATACTGATTACAGCTGTAAAGCAAACAAAAGAAAAGGGTTACAGAAGCACAACACACAATGCAAACATTTCATCCATACATAGTAAAGTCTCTTTAAAAGATATCCATAGGGCTATGTATTAACAGATGACTGCTGATGCAAAACAGTAACAGTAATACATTAGTCTTGCTTGTAACAAAGGCATAAATGCATGACAGTGCAGTACCTAACAGAGTAGCTGTAAATCAAGGCGGGGTAGCAATTCCAAACTTTGTTATTTTCTAGTATCTTCCAAGTCCAGTGTTCACTGCCTCCATTTCTGTTGCTGATGAGAGGCTTCAGATCTTAATCAGTATCTGCAGTGACTGCAAGGCCTAGTTGCAGTCCTGGGTATCTGCTTTGCTTGTTATGCCTCTTGCACTCCAGAGTAACAGTTCTTCAATAGACTATAGAAACATCTTACATAGGAAATCCCGATACATAAAACTGCATTAATACTAGGAATTTCAGACAAAATAACGAAGGAGCATACCCGATATGCATAGAGATGGAGGACAGGTTTTCCTCTAATTGTATTTGTGTATGTGTATACACACACACATACAAACACACATATATATATATATATATATATATATATATATATATATATATATATACATATATATAAAATATGACTGCTTTGATATATGGGCATCTTAATTTCTCATTCAAGTGAAGCACATGATGATAGAAACTCATTGTTACAGCTTTGCTGGCAAGCTTTCCTCAAATAAAAGGACTGCACCCAAATTTATAGACTCCAGTTAACCTTGTAGATACTAAACCTTAGGGTACTGGTGTACTTAACACAGAATAGTTGTCTGTTCTGAACTTTTAATGCAATTCTCTAATCAGAGGATTTCTAAAAGATGCTCACTACAAATCAGTATATCTTGACTGAATGACTATTCTTCAAACAGCCAAAAAGCTATCCTGCTTTGTCCTCAGTTTCATTTATTTCAGTACCAGTGTCCTCTCTATTGTTTTGATTTCGTGGTGTCCTTTTACTAAATGTGCAGGTTTGACATATTACTTCTGTCTTATGCCACAGTACTTCCTTGTGTCATTATAAACTGCACCTACCATTATCCACAATCAAAGACACAAATAGTCAGATACGCTAAAGCAATCATAGCAAGGCATGTAGCATATGCAGGTGACAACTTAGTAATATGGAAATGAGGCAGTTGATGTGAATGAGGCACAATGATTAAACAAATGATGGCATCAAACATGGAAGGGTGATTCAGAGATGTATTTCTTTCACCTGTTGTAAATACTTCAACCTGCTGGTGTACACGTTACTACAGTGTTTCCATCAGTAGCAACTATAGCAGAACATGTGTTAGTAGCTACTGAAAGAGTCATTGTCCATGACACTGCATGTCATAGCCCTCGGTGCCAGTGCAGATGGTACCATCAGTGCCTATCCTACCTGCACTGGACCAACCAGCAAACCATGGACCACTTCTATGCAGATAGGGAGACCATGTGGAAGCTTGTCTAATTGTGTTGGCTCACATGCAGAATCAAGGAAAATGTGCAGACTACCCATATCAGTGGACACTAAGGTATATGTAGTTTTAAACATTCTAACTTCAGGGTCCTTTGAGGAGCTACAGGCGGTACACTAATAATATTACTGGCATCAGCTCTGTGCGTCCTGCAGCAGTTGCTAAACATCATGCCCCAGCATATGGACTAAGGACTTCAGAGGAGAACACCACCACTATGCAGGCATTTTACACCATTTCCACTTCTCTGATGCCCTGGGAGCCACTGATTGTTTATACATTGCTATCAAGGCTCCATCCTATCCATGTGGTGTCAGACACATCGTCAGGGAGGGCTTCCACTCTCCAAACTGCCTAGTGATATGCAATGGCCGGGGTATCAGCTATAACATTTCCATGTACCACAAGGGCAGTTTCTATGATTCATACACATTGGCAAATGCCTCAACTTTACCAACAGTTTGTATGGGAGGAGGAATTCCTACAAAGTTTGTAGTTGATAGATGGACATGCGAGTAGGTATAGGAACAAAAGAACATGGGATACTACTAGGCAAGTGACAGGGACCATAAGCTGCCTAGCCATATACACCTTTAAGCAGACTCTTATCTAGCACTTAATAATGCTCACCTCCCAAATCAAACAGGACCATACATGATAACCCTGGTGTAAATTTGTGTCTATCATCCAGTCATCAAGACCAGCCTTAAAGATAGCTAAAGTAGTACTTTGTTTGATCTGGAGTGGTAACTTATTCCATAGGCTAGGAATATGTTGAGTTAGGAACCTATCTCTACAGAGAGTCCTGTTTATTTGTTGCTGTAGATTTAGGATCCTAGTGTGTGTGTTTGTAGAGTCACTAGTTTTACAAAGGAATAGGAGGTCAAATAGGATTGGATCTTTCATGTCTCAAAAAGCAAGACTCGGGTCAGACTGCAGCATCCCATTGGCTACTGAGTATAAGGAGATTTGTGTTAATCTGTCTCAGTAGTTGAAAGATTTAACTACACTGATAGATTAGCATCACCCCCCCCCCACACACACACACACACACACACACACACACACACACACACACACACACACACACATTGTTAGTGTAGGTGAGACATTTGCCATATAGTGGCCTGTATTTAAGTTACCCTACAAGCAGGTAAAAGGCCGCATGTAATGGTGTCACTGTTGTGAGTCATGGGTAATGTCGAATATATGTTGCAACCATGGCTGATGCCCCCCCCAACAATCTTTCCAGGAACATGACAGTCATGGAATATAATACTGTGCATGCAAAGACATTTACCCAAGTGAAGGGAAACTTCCTCAATCCATTGCATTCAGGGGGGCACTGGAGACCTGCAGCTTGATATCTGGTCTGCCATATTACATAATATGTTTGTGTGGAAACAGCAACAGGGAAACATGCAAGCAGAAGCCACCAAACCTGGTGTGTGTGTTTGTAGAGTCACTAGTTTTACAAAGGAATAGGAGGTCAAATAGGATTGGATCCTTCATGTCTCAAAAAGCAAGACTCGGGTCAGACTGCAGCATCCCATTGGCTACTGAGTATAAAGAGATTTGTGTTAATCTGTCTCAGTAGTTGAAAGATTTAACTACACTGATAGATTAGCATCACCCCCCCCACACACACACACACACACACACACACACACACACACACACACACACACACACACACGCAACAGCAATTGAGGAGCGGGATGGATAGAGGATGAACAGCAGCAGCAGTACCTGATGTGAGGTAGAGGTGGGTGCAATTCATCATGAAACTGACAAAGAGAAGGCATCTGGTACACAACTGTTGACATGATACAGAAACCACAAAACAGAATGCTGCATTGTCATACTCACGCAAGACGTGGTATGGAATGGCCACGCTGTGCATTAGACATTACACTACCCACTCACACCTGGAGTATGCAGGGCATAGTCATCATCATTTCCACCGATAGGAAGACACTGTGACAGATGTCAGCAATGCTATTATATGGGTCAGAGTCATAGGAGGTGGATGCAGTTGTCAAAAAGTCTTGTAACGTGTTATAGGGAATCTGGGATCATGTCCTCCGATGCTGTTATGGAATTTCTGTGTTGTGAATATTGGTGACGTGTACTGTGGTGGCCTACTGTCTTGGAGCTTGCTGTGGTCCAGGAAGAGGCACTAAACTATGGTTGGGTACACTTCCAACCTGATCTCCAAATCATACGATCATAGAAAACACAAGGCAAGTGAGTCACAAGTCATTTATAGCTTGACTATTCCCACCATTATTCCGTATCCCTTACTAGAAAGGGCAAAGAAAGTCAGTCGCAGGGTAAATGGGTACCCGGACAATCATCCAGGTTTAATTCAAAGCATGCTAGGCTGTTGCTTTGTTTAACTTGCAGCCGAAGCCTGTTCCAGAGATGGATAGGCATTAGGTAATTCATTTGTCTCTAGCACATTTTATTTATGTGCCAGTGGAGACTTAATTCTCTAGTTTTGGTATGAGTAGAGTTGACTTATGAAGATACAGAACATCATGGCAAAGAACAGAAGGCATAGATCACACAGCAAGAGTTCATAATAAACTGAGTAAAAGGATAGCACTTCAAGCCTTTCATGGTAATTCAAGGATTTCATCCCAACAATATTCCTGGTGTGAACCTCTGGGGCCTTTCCATTTACTTAATAAATGTAGAAACATACATCATGAAGGAGTATTTTACTCAATAATTGGTCTAATTACAGCTCTTATATAAAGGTGAAAGGATTATTGATCCAGGAGTCAAAATCCCTGACATTATTATTTTAGAGAGGATTATTAGGAATACTACACAGTGAGGGAGAAAGTGACAATACTTCACTTTTTTGCATTTAATTTTAGCCCTGTTTCTATATACCACTTGTTTATGAGGGTTAATTCCTGATGTAATTAATGTATATCAAAGGGAGATTTGCAATTGTTTACTTATTTATTTTTATCTGTTGATGAGGACAAGTCTAACTTAACTTAGAACACCTTTTCAATGGAGGCCCAGAGAGAGAAAAGCTCTACGGATACAATATAATACAAAAAACAATGTAGATTTGCAATCATCTGCATACTTACAAAGGTCCTGTTTCCTAATCAAAAGACTGGAGAAGTAGACACTGAAAAGGAAAGGTCCTAGTGCTGCACCCTAGAATGCACCACTATGTACCTTAATACTTTCCAAGAAGACACGCTTCATCTTAATTATATGAGTTCCATCTTTCAACCATTTGGCTATCTATCTCACCATGTATGGCTCTACTTTTAAGGTGCTCAGCTTATTACTGATGCTAGCACTTGGTATAGTGTCAAATGCTTTGGACAATCCCAGAAGATCACAATTGTTTTATTTCTTTTGTTAGCTTAGTTAGTCAGGGTGAGCAGGCAGCATGTCAGCAGAGGAGTATGGAAAGCTGACAAGGATCCAGCTAGCAGAGATGTACCAGGCTAGGGGACTGGTGCATGGAAACCTGACTAAGGCAGACCTGATTGCAGTCTTGGTTACAGCTGCATCAGAAAACAGCAACCTTGAGGATAATCAGACTGGCAGTGGAGATACAATATTCTCAGAGAATGGACAGCTCAACCTTTCTGCAGTGGACTTAAAAATCCAGCTGGAGCTAAAGAGACTTGAGTTGGAGGCCAGGCATGTGAAATTAGAAGCAGCTGAGAGACTGAGGTGTCTAGAGAGTGAGGAGAATGAGAAAAGTACAGTTGTGTACACTTACCATAAATGTAGATGTTCGAGTGTATTCACTGTTGCAGTCATCACATTTGGGTTATCTGCCTGCAGATAGCCCTCAGCTGGCCTGAATACCAGAGTCTTCAGATTTCTGCATCGGATGCTGTCACTTATTCCTTGACATCAGGTCATCAGGGGTATAAAACATGCAGCTGACACCATTACATCAGTTTTTCTTGCCCCAGATGTCAGGTGCCCCTATAATAGGAAGCAATTAAATGGTATGGTGAAACCCCCATCAAAAAGCAAATACACAAGAAAAAATAGACATACCAACCATAAGGAGAGGTAGAGCCAAGAGAAGTCAGGGGGAAGGCGGGAGAGTAACCAGGACTGCAACAGTGAATACACTCGAACATCTACATTTATGGTAAGTGTACACAACTGTACTATGTTCTTCACGTTTCACTGTTGCAGTCATCACATTTGGGTTGATTCCCAAAGCTAAGGAAGGGAGGACGAATTTAAAGAGCATTAGGGCCAGCTATTAATCCCTGCAAGACTGCAATGGCAAATCCAGCTCTGGATTTAGAAAAGATAGGCAAGTGGTAATGCTTGGTGAAGGTATGTACAGAGCTCCAGGTAGCAGCTTGTAGGATGTCCCTGGTAGGGACCCCTCTGAGAAATGCCACAGAGGTAGATCCAGCCCTGGTGGAATGTGATTTTATCCTCTGTGGGGTAGGTTTTCAATGGTGCTTGTAGCAGAATGAATGCAATGGGCTATCCATTTGGAAATGGTTTGCTTTGAAATGGCCTTCCCCTCTGCCCCAGCAGCGAAGCTAACTAGCAGCTGCTCAGATACTCTGGTAGGCTTAGTCCTGTCCAAATAGAATATAAGTTGTCTGTGCATGTCCAGAGAGTGCAGTATTCATTCCCCTTTGTTTTGTGGATTAAGAAAAAAAGTAGGCAAATGAATGGACTGATTTAGAGCCACAGAAGAGACCACCTTGGGCATAAAGGAAGGGTTAGTCCTGAGGGAAACCCTGTCCGCATGGAAGATAATGAAGGGTTCCACTGCCATGAGGGCCTGTAATTCAGACACTCTTGTTGAAGAGATGGCTAGAAGGAAGACTGTTTTCCAATAAAGGAATTTCAACTCAGCTGTAGCCACTAGTTCAAAGGGGGGGGGGGGTGATCTTTTTCAATACAAAGTTAAGGTCCCAGGCTGGAGTGGAAGATCTCCTGGGGGGGGTCTTAAATGTTTGGCCCCTCTAAGGAATTGCTTTAGCGAGGGGTGAGAGAAAAGGGGTGGCTCTGTATTATAATGTGCTGAAATAGCAGAGGCATGAATTTTAATTGATGAGAAGGATAGTCCCCTGTGGAGCATTTCTGTTAAGTTCTGTAGAATCTGAGGTAAGCTGGGCACCGTTGTGCCCATCCCCTGAGCCAGGCTCCAGGAACAGTATCTTTTCCACTTTTCAGCATAGGATTTTCTAGTACTAGGCCTCCTTCCCTCCAGAATGACATCCAGTACCTGCTTACTGAGGGATGCTAAGGGAGAGCTCAAGGAATTAGCCAGGCTGCAAAGTTCAGGGTTTGAAGCTGAGGGTGCAGAATCTGGCCTGCCTGCTGGGACAGCAGGGAAGGGGGTCTGAGGCAGGTGCCATGGTTGTAGCAGTGCCATACTGTGCAAGAGGGGGTACCAGTGCTAGCATGGCCAGTCTGGGGCAATCAGTGTTGTCCTTAGCTTGTCCCATTTGATCTTTAGTAGAACCTTCGAGAGGAGAGGCAGAGGGGGAAAAGCATAAACTGAGAAGCTTTCCCAGGTAAAGGACAGGGCATCCACTTTCCAAGCTTGGCTGTGGGGAGTTCTTATGCAGAATTTGTTCAATTGGTAGTTCTGAGGGGAGGCAAACAGGTCTATCTCTGGAGTCCCCAATTTGTTCCTCAAGAGGTTGAATATTTTGGCATCTAGTTTCCATTCGTGTGGGTCCATGAGATTTCTGCTTAAGTCGTCTGCCAATGAATTTAGTATGCCTGGTAGAAAATGAGCTTGCAGGTGTACTTGGTAGCTCAAGGCTGTGTTCCACACAGCCATGGCTAGTCTACAGAGAGGGTACAAGTGGGTTCCCCCCTGCTTGTTTATGTACCGTATAACTGTGGTATTGTCTGTCTTTACCAATAGTTGTCCTGGAAGAATACGGTCTTTGAAGGCTGTCAGAGCATACTGCACAGCTAACATTTCTTTTTGATTGATATGCAGGTGCATCTGCCTTGGGTTCCATTTGCCCTGAATGCATTGCCCTGCCATGTGAGCCCCCCATGCATAGTCTGATTCATCTGTTGTTAGGGTTTGGGCGGCAAGGGGTAGAGTGAAAGGGAGTCCCTTGTTGAGGTAGCAGGCCTCTGCCCACCAAAGGAACTCTGTCTTGATACAAGGAATGATAGAAATCATTGTTTCCAGGTCCTGAGAATGTTGACACCATAGACTTTTTAGATACCACTGGAGTTTCCTCATATGCAGTCTTGCATATGGAATTAGTAAAATGCAAGAGGTCATGAACCCCAGAGCTTGCAGTATTTTCCTTGCAGATAGCTGGGGTTTTGTGGCCAATAGTTTGAAGTAGGTTGTCAAGTAAACTTGTTTTTCTGGAGTGAGGAATGCCATCTGGGAAGTTGTGTTCAAGCTTACTCCCAGGAATACAATCTGTTGGCAGGGTTCTAGGTGAGATTTCTTTTTGTTGATGATACCCCAGTGAGGTTAGAAGTTTCTTTACAAATACCAGGTGTTGTAATAGCAAGTCCTGGCTTTCTGTCTGAATCGGACATTCATCCAAATATGGGTAAATTTGAATATTTCTCTACCTGCATAATGTAATGTTTGGAGCTAGATACTTTGTGAATACCCTGGGCATAGTAGATAAGCCAAAGGGAAGTGCAGAGAACTGATAGTGCATGGAGCCTGCCCTGAATCGTAGGTATTTCCTGCAAGATTTGTTTATTGGAATGTGCAAGTAAGCCTCCTTTAAGTCTAGGGTTGCCAGTCAGGCATCCTTGGCTAGCATGGGAAGAAGCTGTTGCAGAGTTAGCATTTTGAATTTTGGAACTACCAGAAAGGTGTTGAGAATAGAGAGGTCCAGGATAGGACGCCAGGAGTTGTCTTTTCTGGGTACCAGAAAAAGTCTTGAAGAAAAGGTGGGAGGTTGGAGTAATGGTTAAGGTGCTTACCTTAGAAATACAAGGTGCAAGGTTTGATTCTGACATGGGGTAATTAGCTAGGTTTAAAAATGGCCCATAAGGGCAGTTAGCCTAGTACTAACCTATGAACCTATAATTGTCCCCTTTGTTCTGCTGGGACAGGCTGAATAGCCCTGATATTGAGGAGAGAGAGAGAATCTGCTGTTGAGCCTCCGACCATTGATTTGGGAGTAGGTCTGGCCAACCATTTGGTGTTGGTAGGGTGTGGAAGCAGAATCTGTATCCTTGGGAAACTGTTCAAAACCCAATTGTCCTGGGTAATGAGTTCCCAGTTTTTTGCATGCAGGGTGAGCTTTCCTCCTAAGGGAGCAGGTAGTAGAGCAGGGCTTGGAAGGGTTAAGGTTAAGTTATTGCAGCATTTTTCCATAGGGGGTGGCTTACTACTCCCTGCTTTGGAAGTGGGAGCCCCCCACTGCTTAGGTTTGTGCGAAGCCTGAGACTGTAGCCTAGGTGGTCTGCTGCTCCTGGGTTTGGACTGAAAAGGCCTAGAAGGGACTGGAAAAGACCAGTTCTTAGAAGGCCAATGCCTACTGAATCTGGAAGGCTGTACTTGTAGGAAATCTTTAACAGTCTGCATAGATTTAGCTTTTTCCTCCATCCTTTTGAGGACTTCTTCTGCTTTGTTGCCAAAAAGGCGGTCTTGGTTTAAGGGAGCATCCAGTAATTTAGCTTTTACATGATCTGACAAGTTTTGTTCCTTAAGCCAAGCTTGCCTTCTAAGTACAGACCCAGTGACAGCAGCCCTGCAAGACGCTTCTAAAGCATCAAAATCACATTGCAAAGTATGTTTACCCACTTG
This sequence comes from Protopterus annectens, assembly GCF_019279795.1. Classification (NCBI taxonomy): domain Eukaryota; kingdom Metazoa; phylum Chordata; order Ceratodontiformes; family Protopteridae; genus Protopterus; species Protopterus annectens. Next base: position 172,650,541 of record NC_056725.1, read on the forward strand.
TTCTGCAGAATGCATTAAATCCTGTAATTCTTTGTGTTCAGTACAGTCAGGAATCAACATCATTTTCTGTAAAAGTAGCCCCATAACATGCTGCTGATACTTTAACATATGAAACTGGCAATTTAAAGCCCTGATGGCCAAAGTAGCAGAAGTGTATACCTTCTTACCCCATCTGTCTAAGACTCTAGAATCTCTGTCAGAAGGGGTAGGATTTTTGGCAGCAGTAGCCTTAATGCCTTTTGGTCCTTGGGAAATGGTCTCTGGATCCGCAGAAGGATTCTTGAAGAGGAACTTGTGAGAGTCAGGTACTCTGTAATACCTGTCAGGTTTTCTGGGAGCTGGAGGTAAAGTGTCACGGGAAAGGCTAGATTCCAAGAAAGCATCATCTACAATGTCCAGAACAGCTGGGATAGCTAAAGGCCTGTGTTGAGGTAGGAGTAAAAAATCACTAAGCCTCTTTTTGGAGTCAGAGTAATCCTAGCTTTCCCAGCAGAAATGCTCCCTAAGTGTGTGCAAGGTTGCACTAAAAGAAAAATCTTCTTGAGGGGAAGCAGAGGGAATGGAATCCTCTGCATCAGAATCATCATAAGTAGATAAGGGCAAATCCTGGTAATCAGAAGAAGCAGAAAAGTCAGATTCCTGATCAGAAGAATCAAAAAGAAACTCAGTTCTAGGTCTCTTAGAAGGGGAAGGTTGGCTTCCCCTAATCAAGATAATGAGGTCTTCATCCATTCTAAGCATTTGCTTTTTAGGCATATGGGCCTGGGCCTGCGGTTTGGTCGTCGGTTTTCTAGGTGTGGTGCGAGTTTTAGGCCTGGATGAAAACGATGGCGTCGGTTTAATATGAATGTCTCTAAACCTGAATACACCCTCAGAAGCCGGTGCCTGCACAGTGGCTCCGGACCCATCCAAGGTAGAGACATCCACAGGTTCCATAGTTGAAGAAGTATCTCGTGGCATACCGGACACCGAATGGGTCTCAGTAGAGGCCTGCGAATCAGAAGTAGCGGGTATCAGGGGCTGTGAAAGAGCCTCACTGAGTACTGGTGGACTGGCGACTAGCTTAACGGAAGCATCGTCGGCAGTTTTGGACCTAAGCAGTCTGTCTCTGTCTTTATCCTTGAGTTTTTTAAGAAGATTGATAGTCGGATGGCTTGATGAAGCCATTTTGGAGGACACAGAATGAGTACGAATATAATTAGCTGCAAAAATTGCCCTACGACAGATAGTTTGGGTGTTGAATAAGGCACAAAACCGACAATGAGGGATGTTGTGGTCTGGGCCTAAGCAGGGGATGCAGTACGAATGAAAATCTCTATGAGGTATTTGCTTTCCACAGGTAAGACAATTGTTAACTTTTACTGACATCGGTTAGAGCAAGAAAAAAGGATACCCAACAGGGTACTTAGCTTTTTTGAAGACTTCGGGTTTGAAACTCGAAAACGAAAATTTCAGGAGTCGGCCGACCGGCACTTGCGAACTGCTTCTGTTTCGGGCACCACACGGCAAGAAAGACTGATGTAATAGCATCGGCTGCATGTTTTATACCTCTGACAACCTGACGTCAAGGAAGAAGTGACAGCATCCGATGCAGAAATCTGAATACTTTGGTATTGGCCGGCTGAGGGCTACCTGCAGGCAGATAACACAAATGTGATAACTGCAACAGTGAAACATGAAGAACATCTGCTACACCTAGAAGCTGAGGAAAAAGACAGGCAGAGGCAGCATGAGAAGGAGATGCTGACTCCTCACCAGAGTTATGGAGGTAATGGGGAAGGGAGTAACTGGACCCCAGAAGCATAAAAGGTCAGTAAATTTCTTCCGCAGTTTAAAGAGGGGGATCATTTTGATAGTTTCATTTATATGTTTGAGAGGGTATGTAAACAGTATGAAGTTGACCAAGGGCTCTGGGTACGATTCCTGACCCCCTTACTCCATGGTAAAGCTGTAACTGTATTATCTAAAATGTTTGACATTGCATGTTTTGAATATACTGCTGTAAAAAAAAATGTCTATCAGAGGTTTTTAAGCTAACACCTGAAACGTATAGGAAAAAGTTTCTTGACCATAGACACAAGGCAGAGGAAAGTGTGTGTGAATATGTTGCTGAATTGAGCACTTATTTTCATAGGTGCATGTGTGGATGTCAGGTCACCACTTTTGAAGGGCTGACAGACCTTTTGGTGTAGGAACAAGCCCTTAGCACTTTGCCTGAGGACATGAGGATCAGGTTAGCTGATAGACAATGTGCTACTTCAGATGAGTTGGAGAAGAAGGGAGACCTATACCTGGCAAGCAGGCAGCCCTGCACAGGAAGGGGACCCCCAGTAATGCTCATGGGTCTAAAGGAACCTACGGTGGGCAGCACAGACTGCCACAACAGAATCTGCCAGTAGCAGGGGAAGCCACTTGTCCAGGTATACATCCAGGAGCTATGGTTAAATGTTTTGAAAGCAACCAGCGGGGCCATGTGGCATACAGGTGTCCACAGAGGCAAGGTGGAGAACAAAAGGTGAGGGAGCCAATAAGTGGGAGGTTGTCTTGAGACAACAGGAGTACCGAACTACCATCCTGCAGATGTTCTGATAGGGAAGGATTTGTATGGGGCAGTACCATGTGCTCATGCAGTTACATGCAGTCAGGCTAGGAGACAACATGTGGGTCTGGAAGCCTGGAGGAGACCCAGACAGACTGTATACTTGCAGCCAGGACTGGTGAGGTGGTTACTTCAGGCAGGGAGCTACTCTGTAGCAGTGAGACTGAATGTGAGCCACAGCTGCTTGTGGGTACTGATGGTCCCTTGGACGGAGTGACTGTAAAGGTAGAGGTGACTAATAGTACCCAGGCTGACAGTGAGGCACCACTGCCAGAGGATGCCAAACTTCCTGTGGAAGTGGAGCTGGGAAGGGTTACAAGGAGAGAGTTGAGACAGGCTCAGCTCTCAGACCCTACATTGCAAGGCCTGAGGCAGGTAGCTAGGGAGGCACCTGATTCTCAAGGAAAGGGGGAATCTGTATACTGAGACAAAGAGCTACTATACAGAGAGTGGACCTCTGGGAAGGCTCAAAGGTGAGAGAGTACAGCAGTTGGTAGTGCCTAGAGCCTACCATCTGGTGCGTCTAGCCATAGCCCTTGATATTCCCTTTGCAGGTCAAATGGGCATAAAATGTACCAAAGGGTATATTATGCAGAACTTCTATTGGCCTGGAATTTCCAGAGATGTAACAGGGTACTGCAGGACCTGTGAGCAGTGCCAAAAGGTAGGCAAGGCAGGATACATGGTGAGAGCTACTTTGATGCCTTTGCCTGTGACTGAGGAGTCATTTCAGAGGGTAGCTATGGATATTGTGGGTCCTCTGAGTACCCCATGTTCCACAGGGAAAAAGTATATCCTAGTGGTAGTGGATTATACTACACGATACCCTGAGACAATGGCTTTGTCCTCCATTGAGGCAGAGAAGGTGGCAAATGCTTTGTTAGGGATTTTCAGCAGGATAGGTTTCCCAAAAGAAATATGGACTGACAGAGATGCCAATTTCATGTCAGACCTGCTGGCTTGTCTGTGGAAGTCCTGTGGGGTGACACACATGAGGACCACCCCCTACCATCCCCAGACTAATGGTCTTGATGAGAGATTAAACTCTACAATCAAGTCCATGCTATGGGCATTTGCAGATCAGTTTAAGAGGGAGTGGGACAAATAGTTGCCCCATCTGTTGTTTGCTTACAGAGAAGTTCCCCAGGAATCCACATTTTTTTCACCCTTTGAGTTGCTGTATGGGCATAGGGTGAGGGGACCTCTAGATTTAATTCGAGATGAGTGGGAAGATGAGTGCGAGTCTCACAAGTAGTCTGTTGTGGCATACATTCCAAACCTTAGGACAAGGCTCAGGGAACTCATGGGCTTGGCCCAGGAAGTCCAACAACAGAAAAAGGTGTGGTATGACAGGAATGCTCGAGCTAGAGATTATGCTGTGGGGCAGCTGGTAATGGTTCTCATTCCTGTCCGACACAACAAGCTGCAAGCAGCTTGGGAGGGTCCCTACAAGGAGGTAAGAAAGGTAAGTAATGTTACCTACATGGTGGAACTGCTAGGCAGACAGAAGGGGCACAAATTGTACCATGTTAACATGATAAAACCTTACCATGATAGGGAGGCCCTTGTGCTGAGCATTTGCAGTGGATTGCAGGAGGAGTCTGAGGAAAATCTGGGAACTGAGCTCCTCAGTGAGGCTTGGGCTGACACCTCGGTGGAAGGGGTAGCAATGTCCCAGCAGCTATCTCCTACCCAGGTTCGAGAAATGCGAGGAGTGTTGGAGGAATTTGGGGACATGTTCACTGGGAAACCAGGGTGCACCCACCTGGTGCAGCACCAGGTGGATACAGGACCCCAAAGGCCTATTAGGCAGGCCCCTTATAGAGTGCCTGAGAGAGTCAAACAGACTCTGAGGGAGGAGGTACAGGAGATGTTGGAACTAGGGGTGATCCAAGAGTCCAACAGTCCCTGGGCCTCCCCAGTGGTGCTGGTGCCAAAGAAGGATGGCAGCATCAGGTTCTGTGTGGACTACAGGAAATTAAATAGTCACACAGAGAAAGATGCTTACCCCATGCCTAGGACAGATGAGGCCCTAGAGCAGCTGGGTGGAGCCAAGTATCTTACAACCATTGATCTTATCAAGGGTTACTGGTAGGTGCCTTTGACTCCCAGTGCTACAGAGAAGTCAGACTTTGTGAATCCTTTTGGCTTGTATGAGTTCACAAAGATGCCCTTTGGGATGAAGAATGCCCCAGCAACTTTCCAGAGGCTGGTAGATCATATCCTAGCAGGAGCAGGAGTGTTTGCCCTTGCTTACCTAGATGATATTGCCATCTACAGCCATTCCTGGCCAGAGCACCTTCAGCATGTCAGGGAGGTGCTGGGCAGACTACAGAGGGCAAGGTTGACCATTAAGCCAAGCAAATGTCAGGTGGGTATGGCGGAGGTCTCCTACCTAGGACATAGAGTGGTGAGTGGTAAAATAAGGCCAAACCCTGCCAAAGTGGAAGCCATTCCGGCATGGCCTGCACCTGTTACTAAGAAGCAGGTGAGGGCATTTTTAGGGACAGCAGGGTACTACAGGAAGTTCGTCCCCAGTTATAGTACCATAGCTGCTCCACTCACAGACCCAACAAGGAAGAACAGGCCAGATAGGTTAGTGTGGACCCCAGCATGTGAGTAGGCATTCCAGAAGCTTAAAGAAGCTTTGGGAGGACCCCCTGTGTTAGCCAGTCCAGATTACAGCAAATAATTTGTTGTGCAGGTGGATGCTTCAAACCATGGGGTGGGGGCTGTACTTAGCCAGATTTCTGCAGAGGGAGAAGAGCACCCAGTGGTTTATCTCAGTCATAGTGTCCAACCCAGGGAGGAATGCTATGCAGCTGTAGAAAAGGAATGTCTAGCCATAGTGTGGGCACTGCAGAAACGTCAGCCTTATCTGTATGGAAGGAAATTAACTGTTATGACATATCACAGCCCCCTAACATGGTTAAACAGAGCCAGCCAGCAACATGCCAAGCTGCTAAGATGGAGCCTGGGGTTGCAAGCATATGATATGTCAGTGCAGCACCACAGTGGGAGTAGCAATGCCAATGCAGATGGGCTCTCAAGACAGGGAATGGGGTAGGTATACTCAGATAGACCTGACCATGTCAAGCAGCCTTTCTCAAGGGTCACTTGAAAAACTAGCTTAAGTTCTCTGGAGGGGGATGTGAAGGCTGCCAGCCTAGCCAGATAGGAATTTATACATAAGTCTGTCATTTGTAAATATGAATATTGACTTACAGGCTTGTTTTCTTAAATGAAAGAATATGCTGTGAAATGTTGAACTCAAAATAATGTAGCAACATTGCCCTCTACTGTAAAGAAACCTAAGTCATGCATTTCTTGTCTGTCCTTTGAAATTGAAATTATTTCATGTCTGTCTTTGATGTTTACAATTTGGCTCCGGCCGGGCTAGATGAAGGCTTCCTGCCTATTATTTTAAGGCTAAAGTTAATGACCAGAATTTACATGTGGAATGTCCTTTATTGCTCTGGTTTCTGCCTAACGTGTAAAAAATGTAAATGCAGTTTCTGTCAGCCTGGGAACACCAGGAAAGTGTAAAAAAATAATGTAATGGGAATCAGGACTGCAATAGCAATTTAAACAGAGAATCAGAAGGCATTAAGCATTCTTGTCTTGACTATCCAACTCACAGCTCTGTCTTGTTCATATGTAAGTTATCTTAGACTTGTGTTTTCTTTTAGAAATAGCTAGGAACTAGAAAGATTAGACTAAGTGTTTTTGGTGATGTCAGAACTGTACTACTGAATTATTTTAAGTATTTCTATGTGATCTCTGAACTCTTGACTAGCACTGTGTAGTAGAAAGTATTGTCTTGTGGTTTTAATTATTTATTATTAAATATTTTAAAAACTTTTAACTGTGGCTGTTTTGTGTAGAGATAATTTAAGCTCTTAAGAGTACTTGCATGGCTTTGATAAAATTGTACAAAGCCACTCCTATAGCTTTAGCCCTGGGCGATACTACCAATTGGATAATAATATTGCACAGTAATAATTGGACACCCTTTTAAGGGCCTTTGAGTAGCTGATAAATATTAGCCGGGTAGTGGCAGTGATTTCTACTGTATAGTCTGGGTAAAAGGGGCACAGCTGGGGAACCTGTGCCAGCCTTCCCCAGAAATGTCTGTGTGGTTGTATAAACTCTTATCTCAAAGTGCATGCGTGTGTGTTTGTCAGCTACTTGGGCAGGGACACGAAGCACTGTTTGGACAGAGAGGGTGTTAGAGGTTTTAGCTTGCCCACTAGGCTGAGATCTGGACCCTATAGCTGTGCCAGTGGGGAGTCTTATTGGGGACCTGGAGAGCAAGGGAGTGACCAGCCCCCAGACTGACTGTGATCTCTGTTTGCTCTTAAGGGAAATTGCATTTTACTGTGTGTATTTGTTATTCTTTCCTCCAATATGAGATGCCCTCTCTGGTGTTAATGGTGAGGATCGAGGCTTCTTGACTGCTGGGCCAGGGCACGGGCATCACATACTGCTTCAGTAATTCTTTTGAAGATGTCACCTAGATTAAGTCGGTAGGACCTGTCCTTGACGAAGCTGAACTGGGCTGGGTCGAGAGTCTGTAGGTTACCTATATCTTTATTATTTATTTCTACAATGTTGTTTTGACTTATATGTCTTTACCTAGGTCCACTGAGGACCCACCCTTTGTGCATGATGTCCTCCATTCTTCCGGCTCAAAACCTGTTTTGAGGCTGATACTGAATAGCTTCCTTAGGAGATTAGACAAGTAATGTTTCAGATTGACAAGTAGATAGCCTGGTATGTTATCTGGCCCCACAGACATAGTGTTCTTGGCCTTAGATAGTACCTTGAGAACTTGTTCTTGGGAGACTGGCCAGGGGGGTACTGGTGTGAGCATCTGATCTGACAATATTGTAGGGGAGAGGGGTAAAGTTTGAGCTAAATTTGTCCACTAGTAGATTGACTATGTTCTCCTGGTCTGAATATGTGATATTGTTTATTATTAGTTCTGGATAGTGCTGGGCACTGTTTATGAGATTTTAACACAAATAAAGAAGGCTTTATGGTTATCCTACCCCCTAGGTGGCTATTTGTACCCCATATCAGGTTTTGGTTAATTTAAGCAGGGTCTGGAGTCCTTGCTTAGTTTAGCAAGTGTTTCGGGCATTTTTAATAGTTAGATTTATTTTCACGTACACAAAGTTTTTTTTTTTGTCTTGTTATGTTTATATTAGGGTTCCACCATAGGAGTTTATTTGTGAATCTGGCATTGTATTTATTTCTGAGGTGGATGGACGAAGCTTTGCATCATTTTACATATCCATAGAATTTGGCAGTGACCAATTCTGCATAAGAAGTGTGGCGATGAAGATGGAAGGGGCTTTTGAATTCAGGCAGTTCAACACTCGGCTTTAGTTGATTCATCATCATCATCATCATCATCATTCCCCCTTTCCCCTTTTTCTATTTTTTACATGGAGTTGGGGGGATCGTGTCAACTTTAATGATCTCTCTTGATTTAGTATCAGTCTTGTACCTTCTTTGACAGTCATGCCTGACTGCCGTAGGTCTTCTGTCACACAATCCATCCATCTATTTGATGGACACCCCCATTTCCTCTTGCCTTCTTCCTGTCTGCCCCAAATTTTCTTTATGTTTATATTAGGGTTCCTCCACAGAAAACAATTTTTGAGTTTTTCATTGTATTTATTTCTGAGGGGAAGAGATGAATCTTTGCATCAATTTACAAGTGCATATATTTGGCAGTGAAGGATTATGCATAAGCACTGGTGTCATTAAGATGGAAGGAGCTTTTGAATTTAGCTAATTCATCACTCAGTTTTAGTTGATTCACCATCATCAATCCCCCTTTTCCCATTTTGTGCATGGGGTAGAGGTGTCCTGTTAACTGTCAGCATCTCTTTCTATTCAATGCCACTCTCCTACCTTCTTCGGCAGTCATGCCTAACTGTTGCAGGTCTTCTCTCACACAATCCATCCATTTCTTTGCTGGATACCCTCATTTCCTCTTGCCTTCTTTTAGCTGATTATCCTTCACATAATCTCTGAATACCATGTATGGGAAGATGCTTTAGGCTTATGGTAAATGTGATTGACTTATGTTTTCATTAAACCAGGGAGAAAGTTACAATTGATAGGAATCAAAGTTGTACCATAATGTACCACAATTTCTCTCTTAATCTTTTCGTATATCTTCTGTCTGCAAATTCTGGACTTCTTGCGTAATAGTATTTATTTATTTATTTTATTTATTGGCATTTGTTGACCGGGAAAGTCCAGTGGGTCAGGAACCCATTTTCAGTGGAGGCCCGGGGAGTAAAGCTCCACAGACATAAAATGTTACACAGTTATTAATATACACAGTAAGCAGTACAGAAACAGTACAAAAAGGTCCACTGTTATAAGATAGACAGTTATTAGTATATAAGAGAAACTGAGACAGAAACAATACAAACATTGAGATATGCAAGGGGATACTAACATATAAACATTCTAATTACAGAAGACTTATTTATATTTATTCAATTCACATGAAAGTAATCTATGACCCTAGTATAGTTTAATATATATTATAAAATATAAAAATTAGACGAGTGTGTCATACTGCTTGACGCTGAGGTAAGTCACAATACATATTTTCTTTTTATCCTCAATACTCCACTCTATTGTCTTTATGGCTCTTTTTTGGCTTATCAATTTTGTGTTTTTTGTGGACTGCTACTTCCTTCTACAACAGGGGGGGCCATCCTTCCCCTGGGCCTGGCCTAGCTCCACTGTAGGAATGTTTCTGTGTCCTGAGGATTCTCCAGTCCTGGCACCAGTGCATCTTCCAGAACTGGGCACTTTTTTATCCTATGTATTGTGCATCCAACTATCTTTTTCATTTTTTAACCTACTTCTATCCATGATATATGCTATATAAAATACAGTCTATATTCCACTGTTGTCTTGGTAACATTATCTAAAAAATAAATAAACGGGGTCCATCTCATGAAGGTACTCACTAAGACTTGAGGATGAATTCAATTTCAGCAAAACTACTCTCTTTTTTTTTTGCTGATTTTATCATCTCTCCATTCAAACTCAATAATGGAAGCAAAATGGTTTCCTAGTCAAACACAGGGCTGATCTGTTGCTGATATTTTTTAAACTCCTGCATTTAAGTCCTTTACTTCTTTAATGGCTAAAATCACAATAAAGATATCCTCCTATAACCTCAGAAGCCTGGACAACAACAGATCTTTGCTTGAAACTCCGTTATCCAAATTTCAATGTGCTAAGTACTGGTTCTCTACATATAGCCCAACGCTATGGGAACCTCTTCCTTCTCATCTCAAAAAAGATCTCTTACACACATTTCTGGACTGAGCTGAAAGCCTGCCTATTAAACTATTCTAAATGCAAATACCATCAATGAGGCTATGTAACTCTGGCAGCTGGCAGAGTGTTAAGGCTGTGAGATGTAGTTTTTGTGGTACATGGTTCAATTCCCTCAGCCCTCATTTGCCTACTGTATGACTTTGTATAAGTCACTTAATTTGACATTGTTTTGGGTCAACCTGAAAATTGAGCTAGACTATTCAATGGTCCCCCTGAACTGCAATCTTAGTAACTACCTATAATGTAACACAGTAATTCACCTATGTTTATATCATATTGTCACATGCAATGTTCGTCTGTCGGTAGACTATTGCTTCAATCTTATCACCTGCTGTAACTTCCAGCTTGTAGATCCCCTCCTCCCCAAAATGACATCAGCTACTAAGCCAATTGTTGAAGTCAATCATGTTTTCTTAGTATACAGGCATCATTCTGGGTGAAAGAAAGATTTCACTCAGCACTATTCATTGCTTGAACTGGACACATGCATGGTGAGATCCAGCATGTCTACCTGCATATCCCCCAGGTTTGTGCACCCTAAGTCATTCACACCTACATGGACTATCACTAGGTCATAATCATATCTGTGTGGTGAAAGAGTTGTTAGAGCCCTTGCAATGTCACAGATCCAAGCATCAGGCACACAACTGTAACTCCATTTTTATCAAGTCTTGTGAATGAGGCATAAGATATTGCTGTTTTTCCTCATGGAGTATGGGGTATTAGGTGGTTTCCAGTCTACTTCACAATGACCATTTACTATGTGTGAGCATGGTGCTATGTGACCTAGCCTTCCTAATCCTGCATGGTTTGCTACTTACTTTTTTACAGTCTCAGCATAAGTTATTATAGTGTGGCTGTGCTGAGATGTGGGTGGTGGTGTGTGATGCTCACAGTCCATCTAACTTGGTTAGAGGTATGACTCCAACATGCCTTAATGTGTATGAGGGATGCCTCCAGATTGCATAGATATTTACACCTCTCACAGACTGACTTATTCATGTCAAGTTAACTCTGTGCATGTGCATGCGTGTGTGTGTTTGCACACGTGCACGTGTGTGTGTGTGTGTGTGTGTGTGTGTGTGTGTGTGCGCGCGCACGTGTGTGTCTGTGTGTGTGCGTGCCCGCGTGCGTGTGTGTGTGTGTCTGTATGTGTGTGTGTGTGTGTGTGTGTGTGTGTGTGTGTGTGTGTGTGTGTGTGTGTGTGTGCGTGTGTCTGTGTGTCTGTGTGCGCGTGCGTGTGTGTGTGCATGTGTGTGTGTGTGTGTGTGTGTGTGTGTGTGTGTGTGTGTGTGTGTGTGTGTGTGTGTGTGTGTGTGTGTGTTAAAGACCCATTCTCAGTGGAGACCCGAGGAGAAAAGCTCCAATAAAAAAAAACAGTTACAAAAGTTTTATATATCAGCATATTTAAATAGTACAGACAAAATACTGATGATAATTAGAACATTACAGTAACGATTCAAAAGCATTTATAGGGTGTAGAAGGAGAACTAAGCTAAGTGAAGGTACAACTAATTTTGAGTGGCTAAGAGTGCTTTAGTGCAGAGGCACACACATACACATGCACACACTATATGAAACCAACGCAGCTGGTACAGTGACTGCAATAACACTGAAGGGCACAGTGCACAAATAATAGTGTCCCACATCAGCATCCAACAGATATGCAGAATCCGCAACCTAAATGATAGCTGCGAGTAGAAGTGCTGTACATCTACCCATGGGAAACTGAAAGTGTAGAACTGTAGGAGCAAGAGAGTGCAACCTGATGAGGTGTCCCACAGAGGCACAGCCTGGGAAGTGTCACTAGCCAAGAATATGAGTCTAACCACATCAAGGAGAATGACTTTTTTGGTCAGAGCCAACAGTGATATTTTCAGAAATGCTCTGTGTCATCTATATATGCTTGACCTCCACACCAGCTACTTGGTATCCTGACCTTCACATGGCCACGGACAGCAATTAATGCAAAGATAAATTAGAAGGAAGGTACCATGTACCTCATGGATACAACAATGGATGCAATGCTAGCTATCAATGAGTTGAACAGCACTGTTTAGTTCCCATCTCTCTCTACTCCGTGTCACAAATGCTTCCAGTACTAGTGACTCCTGCATACCCTGACTGGGGATCACAGTTGCAACAAATCCACCAAACACTAATGAGGCTTCAGGTTTGCTTTTTCCCTTCATTTAGGGGATGTGTGTGAGCTCTCCAATGTCATCAGACTATGCCATGTGCATGTTGCCATGTGCATGTTGCCATCATTGCCAGCCACAAGTGACCTGCTAACATCAGCCATGTACTGTCCCATTGTCCTGGACCCACCATCTATAGAAACTATGGGAGAATATCTGTGACAACACTGAAACATATTCCTACCCCCCAAGGGTTACATACTGGTAGAAGAAACAAATTTGTGAATAGCATATGGACACATGTAATCCCTACTAAGGGCATTGTAGTTATTAGAGATACCTGTAGGATTGATATCCAGAAGCCTCTTACTGAATATATCCTGCTTTACATGTAGTGCAGTGTACAATACAGAAATGTAATAACCTAATGCATCCCCTACAAACACTCATGGAGGCATTGTCAGCCCATCTCTTACATCCCAGCCACCACCATTTATAATAATCCCCTTTCCATTCCCAGTCAGGGACACTAGGGACTCTTCTACCTCTTGTGAGTTGATTTTGGGTTTCTGATCAACCTCCTGTAGTGGAAAAGTTCTTGGTAATGTCCCATGTCTTGTTATTGAAAAAATGTCTCCTATTAGTTACCCATTGATGCATCTGTTGTAGAGTTCTATGGCTACTCATAGCACTGATGCTCTACAACATGCCCTGAGGTCTATATTACATTGTCAAATTCACAGGAGTTTGAATGATGTAATATCGAACCATTGAGTTAGAAAACCAAAAAGTACAAAAACACAGAACAGCGATTTTTTTCCCAGGGAAAAAAAAAATCGCTGTTCCGGTACAAAAAAAAAAAAACACTTACACTTTAAACTTAAATTAATGTAGTGGACTTTGCCCCCTACACCCCTCAACGTGGGGAGCTGTGCACCCCACACCCCCCTGCTTAAATATACCAACTCCGAGATCGCACCACAGTGGGGGAAATAGCAAAGCTGCGAAAACAGCCCACTGATTTTTTTCCCTGGGAAAAAAATCGCTGTTCCGTGGCTTCGCTATTTTCGCATTTTGAATATATGAGTTCGATATTACAATGTTCAGACTCCTGTGAGTCCGATGTTGTAATATAGACCCCATGCCCTGCCACATCTAGTTCCAATAAGCCTTATGCATTTTCTTTGACTAGAATGCACATGGTGAACTTTTGCAGTCTCTTCCAGTCATTGTCTCTGTTGGTGACTCTGTGGCAAGATGTGTACACCTGTGAGTTACATAGTCAGTGTATGTGCATGGCTGCCAGTGGATATCTTGTATGTATGTGCACTGCCTCATCCCCCTATTTGTGGCCACTTACCTGTCCCATATTGTGTTGTGACCATTATCCCTTTACCTATATAAACTCCACCAAAGGGCATATTAAAATGACACACCTTCCTGCATCACATTATTGAACCCATATATTGCTCTGCAGACCCACAGTCATAACTATATCAGGGTTAAAAGGCATCTGCCTCATGTGCAAGCTATTATGTGGCACAATGGGTTGTTGCCAATAGGGAATAAATGTAGTACATTCATTTCAGAAGTCATGGGTAATATTGTAGCTTCTTCAATGACTGCCAATAGTTCATTTACAATAGTACTCAAACAGTGTTAGTAAGCAACTGTAACAAGCAGCTTGCAATACATAAGTATAGTGGAGGATGTTTTTTGTTCTTCAACTTTGGGTTGAAGGTGGCAGCACTATGGGAAACTACCCAATATGCTGAATGACTAGAACTATAGCTCTGTGCATACCTTTTCCCCTGGCATTTCAATATGCATTGACAAGCTTCACCATGCAAGGAGGGACCATTGTGTCCTATGTATCTTGTCCTGTCACAGTGTACCTCCTCATATCTGGACATGGCACTTTCATGTAGTTAGTCACACACAACACTTTCTCTACTGTGGCTTTTGAATACAGTGCAGGGTGGCATTATCAGGCATATTGTCCTCCTTCACTATGCCTACCTCAATGTTCAATGTCTGATCCCACAGCTGCACTTCACTTTCTAGAGCAATATGATGTCCTCACTTTATATCATGTCTGGTAGCATGGAGGTTATGTTAATGAGGGAACTTAATGTAACTATTTTGTAAATTGGTACTTAACAAAATGTGTTGTCCATATTAAGCAGTGCATCCCTGCTTGCTTCTGTTCATGCTGCTGTTATGATCCATGTGCACAGTATGCTCATGCATGTAGCCTGGGAATCTCAATGCAGAGCAGTTGTGCACTACTGAGGCTATCAGTTACACTCCACATTTGCTCCACAACATAGATCATGTGATACCAAACATGCATCTTTGCACACTGGGCTATAGTTTTGCTCTACATCTGAATTTGTTTGAATGACCATGGCTTTCTCAGGTGCTAGGAACAGAAAAGTTCCTGTCTGTTGTCTTATGGTAAGCAAGAGTTTCTTTTTCTTCCTCCAGAGTAGCTTTCGGGAGTGCCTGCTGACCAATGTGATGACCCATTATACAAGGTGGATGACTGGCATGAGGTTGCTAGGACAATGAGTGATTCCACAGGCAATAGCTATTCTGGTGAGCACTGCATAAACATCATTACAGCAACTTACAGCTGTGTCATCCTGGACTGCTGAAACAGTGGAAGATGGAGGCTTTTGAAAGGCACAGAGTTTTACGGTAAACAGAAATTATTTTTTCTTCCTATGCTTTTTAACAGGTCAAGCAGTATACTGAGTTCTTCTGACTTTGTTTTACAGTAGCCAAGGAACAGCAAGCCAATGTGGAAAGATGTTACAGGAGGCAAGAACCCCTATCCCAGCAGTGGTGTGCATATGCCACGTGTTATACCACAATATGAATTTGCAATTTGATATGTAGCATATGTGTGTACCACAGCACTCTCTAGCGATCCTCTTCCTTTTGCTGGCTCAGTTGCAGTTGTAGCTGCAGAGCAGCAGTGATCACCTCATGCTACATCAGCCAACATCTCTGATCCTGATTTGCCAGTGATATTACCTGGCCTGTCTTTTAACAAGAAAAGACAGTGGTCACCATGCTGAAGGTGACGTGAAGGGCTCATTCTCTTCTGATAGTAGTCTGAGACTGACCCTGTGGGCCCCCACTGATACATGCAGAAGCTGATGCCAGATGAGGTACACAGACAGCTGGGCACCCACTATGCCACTGTAGAATACCTCCTAGCATGGCTAGTCAAGTCACATGACTATCAGGCTCTGACACTGAGGTAGCTGGAAGTTCAGTCCACACATGATGTTATCCACAGAGGTAACTGATTTCTCTCTGGGTTGCTCTCTGGACTAGCCTGGTATCAGCCATGCACCCTGCCTTATCCCCCCATTTCAGTGTTCCCATGTCTTATGTGTCATTCCCTATATCTTATTTATTGTCCAGTCTTCTCCACCTGTAGGTGACCCATCTGTCTGTCTGTCTCTGTTCATCCAGGTGTTGCTCCCACATTTTGTGTCAATACTGTCCTTAAGCCTGCTTCTGCTGCACAGATGAATGGAGTCCTTATTGTCACCCAGGTGACTGGGATTGAATTAGTGTCCCCACCACTGGTGAAGTCAGCAGGGAGAAGTGAAGGGGCATGACCTGCTGTTTCCCCCTGGGAATGGTGATGATTATGAACACTTGTTGGCATTCACATTTAGTGCAATTTCCCTGGTGGAGACTGGAAAAAACACCACTTGTGCTTCCCCAGGAGTGGAGGTGGCTGCTTGGAGGGGATGTCTTTTTTGAAAGTGAGGGGAATGGTGTCTGTATGCAGCCCATTGTATGACCTCCCCAAGTGTTGCCAAGTGCTTGCAGAGGGTTGAGATATAAAGCAAGAAAAAGTCAAATCACCACTGATGGCTACTTAAATCATGACATCTCCTGACAGGTGGTCACAGTCACCCAAATTATGGGGAATGAATGGATACATTGGTCAGGAGGGGAAGATGATTGTCAGAGAGCAGGAGCAAAAACATGCAAAAATATACCATGCCTGTCTGTATGCATCTACAGTTTGTTTAATTGTCTGCCCTACAATCTTCCCTTCCCTCTCCCTCTCTCTTGCTATATGTATATATATATATATATATATATATATATATATATATATATATATATATATATATATATATATATATATATATATATATATATATATATATATATATATATATATATATATATATATATATATATATATATATATATATATATATATATATATATATATGTGTGTGTGTGTATAAATATACCTCAAACAACTGTTCCTCAGTATCATACCCAGCTATCCTTCAATTTCTGATGTAAAAAAATCAGAATCTTTCTCATACAAATGTAAGATATTCTTCCACCCACCTTATGTTTACTCTTGTGAGTTTCCATCTGCTTGCTGTTCCCCCTTTTCTAACTTTGCTGTCTCCTCTTTTCCTCCCCATTTATATAATGAACTGGGTCAGCACTTGCACTAACCCTCCTTGAACCAACTGCCACTGTGCATGTGACATTCACATGGCACTTTATTGCATGTGTGAGTGTGCATAACCTTGGACATGCTCAAATTGCCGAATGACCTAGCTGCTTGCTTGCCTGCCTTTCCTGTGATGTTGGATGCACTAGATATTGCACACTTTGTTAGCTGTCCCCCTCACACCTGCTTAATGATGCTTCTCTCCTTAACATGGCTTTCTTGACTTACTACGCAGTTCTTTTCTCAGGCTCCAAGTTGCTGTGCAAATCCTGTTACATATGTGAGCACCTATGAGCCATCTCAGTCTATGTGATATTTGATACTTAGCACTGCACAGGCATGAAATGCTTGTTTAGAATATCATCCTGTATTTATGTATTTACTGATTGTAAGGTATGATTGGTATTCTTTAGATATCCCATTAAAATTGCATTAGTTATGGATGACAAATTAATCTTAAGAAACATTATATTTGCCTTGCTTAAAAAAGTATTTTCTTAGCATTAACTACAACAGTTTTTATGCCACATATACAAAATGCCAAGCATACATTTCAAAGGAATCTAATACATTTCATGTTTTATCAAACAATTAATTAAAGTGTCCATTTTTCTTGTTTGAAAAGGTAAAATGTATAGTGAAATTTTCTTCACAATATTGGTAAATCATGCTAAAATACAGTTGAATTCTACAAACAAAAAAATAGCTTTTACAGCATTTTAAAGCTTATACCTTTTTGATAATTTGGGAAATAATAAATTGAAACATCAGATGTGTTTAAGCATTCAAGACAAATCAGAAAGAATGACAGCACTGATGCTAAGAGCTGCTGTAAAAACAGGCTTTTACACAATGCAGTATTTTGTGATTCAGAGACGGAATAGCTGCAGGAGAGTAAAGACTTCATTATTTGCTAATATGCATGTCTGTGAATCACTCTTGACCATCACAACACAACTCAGAACTTTTCTATGTTAATTAACACTAGTGACCCATGCATCACATTGTCAAAGGCATCCTCACTCATTCATTCTCCCATGCATACAGTCATTCAAAACCTCACACACACTGAGATATCCCTTACCTGTCACTGAGCTGACACTACTTCCCAGATGTCTTTCTATTTTTTGTCCCTGACCTCATAAATCACAATGCCTTACAATTCGTCAGTAATGCCGGATATTACTTTACATTTTTTTTATTAAACATTTAAGTAATATTTTCTAATATCGCTGGTGTCTAGTGGTAGTGTAGAAAACTAATATCTTCTGTATGAGGTGGGCAGATAAATAGCTTTAATCTTTTTTAGTGTCTTTAGGGCATACTAAACAGAGTACCCCTGGTGTCTAGTGTTTCCACCCCAACCCACAATGTTTGTCTCCTCCCACCCAATGTCTTTAAGGCATGATATGTAGAATTAAACCTTATGTCTAGTGTTCTCCCAACCCATGTCTTTCAGGCTGCAAACCTTTTCTATTAATTTAAGTGTTGTTAAGACACAATCTGAAAAGTTATCCCTGATGTCTAATGTTCCCCACCCACAACATTACAGGACTTGTTTATTAGTCTAGGGGAGTATGGAGGTGTGACAGACCCTCAGACACACATTGTCTCACACACACACACACACACACACACACACATGCATAACTGCCCTAGCTATCCCCTACCTAACACATCTACTATGACCTCACAGGCAGAGACATACACAAACACGCACAGACACACAGACACACACACACACACACACACACACACACATACACACACACACACACACACACACACACACATGCAACATGCTGCACCACATATATACACATGCACAAACAACCCAACATTGCCTGTCTGCTAAACTCCCTGGGACTTACTTTTACCATGATGGGTAAACAAAAGTTGTTGGCTGTTTTCATTAACATGAGTGGCCATGTATGGCTGTGTAAATGCCTTCCTGCAGACATTTCCAAGGCAGAGTATGTGGCTAACTAGCCTATGCCTCTCCCCTGAAATGCCTCATTAGCATTTAGCACTGCTGCATCCCTCTGCAGTGTTGCACATTGTCATGTTAAAGCAATGTGGTAGGGCCGTCTGTGAACCAGAAATGGTCATGATGAAGTGTAAATGTGTGCACACCTTGCTGTAACCTCTGTGAACTGGCTCAGTTATTTAAACATTCTACTCACAATACTAAATGTTGCCTAACGCAGTGTGTTCACTGATTTCTATACTTCTTAAAACCTGCACCTTACAGCTGAAATGCATATGTCTGTAAGAAGAAAAAAAAACTTCACAAATACTATTTGATTGAGGCAGAATGTCTGAAATGGCATTTCTCTTAAGTAGGTATTTATCTTTGCTTGAAATGTAATGACCATGCAGTTGATGCTATACAATTTTGGGAGGTTCAGGGGTCTCCCTCTTCATAAGACCGTGCCTTCTTAGAAATAAATAACTTAAAAAGTTTCCAGGTTGAAATCTGGCATGTTGCCATTTTTTACTTTGTTTTTTACTTGTTTAACATAGCGAGATTAAAGCAACGGAGATCCTCCTTTCTCCGTTGCTATCTCTGAACAAGAAAAAAAAAAAAAAATCAGGGGATATACTAATGGAAAAAGTCCGGGCAACCGGACCTTTTTCCATTAGTATATTCTCGGATTTACAGTGGGCGCGCTGGTTGTGCTGGCCAATCAGCGTGCTCGTTTTTGAATATTTAGGGCCAATCATTGTATAATAATAATTAGTAAATGCATGCTCTGTCAAGGGTTATTGTTTACTTCTGTGCAGTACACATCCCTGTCGGGAGAAGTCATAGCACCTTATAATGTCCACTGCTATTTTTGTTTCAGTTACAAATGGAAGATTTTGTTATTATCATTGCCCCTTATAATTAAAACTTGGAGTTTTCCTTGGTGCTTAAAATATGTAATTAGAGTGCATTTATTGTTTTCACTGAAGTAGCATGTTTGAATCAAATGGAATACAATGCAATACAAAAACTACTACCCACTACAGAAAGGCCAGATAATGGCAAGAAAAACTTGAGTAAAGACAGCTTACCCAGAATGAGAATAGTGAGGCCATTGAAAACTGCACCGATGAAGGTCAGAAGCCACATTAATACTGCAAACTAAGCAGAAAACAGGACAGTCAGACAGACAGTCATTTCTTTGACAAAGATGTCAGCATATTAAACTGGGCCCAATGATATATTTTTCTGGTTTGTGATTTCTCAGGTACTTGTTCTGTCTTTGGTGACACCTCAAAGGATAACATCTCAGTTAAAATAATCACATGCAATCCAACAAGTAACAAGTGGAAACAACACTCACTGACTGTACTTTTAAATGCATTATACTGCAGGCAGGGTTTACACAACAGGTGATTGGTGTGTGCGGTATGTTGATAGAATTTTATTATTTATATGTAAATCCTAAAAACATCAAATGTTACTTTTCTAGACACATTCAGGAACTTTTTAATCAAACCAAACAACTGAAGACCACTTACAGTGAGGACCCTCAGTAGTACATATCACACTTACATTAAGCTAAGAATCAGAACAGGACTTTTCCACACTTTGACTCGACATACTAGAAGCATGTATACCATCTCCTGTTGTATTTCCAAATGTTTTAACTCTGTATTAGTAATAGCATGACCAAATACAAAATATATACTAGATGAAATAGAAAGCAACAGTTTCACCTGAGTATAACTATTATTTGAGCTCAGACTGAATGTTATGTGAAGGTATTAAAGACTTCTCCTTAAAGAGCAATAAACATACATGGTGTTGGATAAGCATCTAGTAAGCTAGTTTATTCTCCTAAACAGCAGCTCTGATCTATATGGGCCCTGGGAGTGCAGCCAGAGATGTCTCCAAGATAGGAGAATGAATCTGTCTTAGATGAGCAGACAGTATAGTTACAAATTATCACTGCGCTGCTGGGTGAGTAACTTAAGTCTGAGAATTTAATGTCTCAGTGAGTTTTATTACAATCGACTGTATTGTTTGAGCTGGCAATGCACTTTTCAGGGGTTCCCCTTTTCTTTCCTGTGGTGTGACTGTGGAGTTGTATGTATAATTTCACAGGATGTGGGCAGCTTAACCCCATGTCAGGACCCCAACGCAAAAAAAAAAAAAAAAAAAGATTTTTTGTATTTTTTTAGGATTTTTGTCTTACTATTTTTGGTATTTAATTTTAAATTAACATTGAGTCAAAAAAATGATCATTGACAACTTGTAGGTAAACCTGTAGAGACCGTTGCTTAACAGAAGATACAGATGAGTACATCAGATAACTAAGACAGAATAGCAAGAGTTGTAAAGACTGACACAATGGATTAGACCACCTTGACCAGTCATTTTTCAGCACTCTGTTAAAAAACCTTTCCAGGAACAGAGAACAGCTCATGGACCTTGGTGAATAACTTCCACAGGTGCTGAACCGTGTCTTGCTATGCTAAACAGTGTTTTAAAGCTCTCTTATCTGTGCCTTGATCATGTTTGACCTTACACTGCAACAACTTATTCCACTAATTTGGTGATCTGCAGTGTTATCATTATGGTAACAGTAGATACAGTACATCACACAGATGCTACATATTTTACAGTAATACATTTTAGCATGTTTTGTTCTAAAAAACCTCTAGCAGTGCTGACTGGACTAACTGAGCTTACTAATATTTGTAAAAGTAGTTGGGTCAGATAGTCTGGAGACTGAATATGCATCATGACTTGAGCTGCTAGCCTGATCACTGGTCTTTTATAAAAGAAAGTGACTGACCCTCTCTTACAGTTGTGCCTTAAAGAGAAGTGTCTGGAACCTCACTTGACAATGAATGTTATCTCATTTAATAAAGGCATTGCTACTCTATCTTCCCACCGCGGGTATCAGCAGTACCATTTGGAACATGGCAGTAGCATAGCTAGGGTGGAGTGAGAGGGGCAACTGCCCCAAGTGCAAAGTGTTGGGGGGGGGGGGTGACAAGCAGATCCCAATTTTCTAATGCATTTGCTGTCAAACCTGAGCAGTGTGGCTCTCCAGGTGTGGTCTAAACTGTAGCATTTGCTACAGTTTAAGTGTAACAAAACAAATCTTTTTTCTTTTCTATTTTTTTTCAACTGGCTAGGCAGCAGGTAGGGGCCATTTGTTGTGCATCTGACCACCTGATTGGTGTGACAATACAAGGAACACCCTTTTTTTTTGTTTTCAATGGAAAAGCTGAGGGGATGGGGTGCTGGTTGAGCCAACTAAACTTCTGGAGCATGGCACAAACATGAACCATTCCACTGAGCGATGAATAAATTAAATTCTCACTGTTTACGCAGAGCTTGTGAAATACGTACATTAACTGCCAAATACTCTAGCCTAGACTAAGGGAACTGGAAATCTGCTCCAGACCTGTCTGAGAACTGGCTACACTCAAGCATCATAAGATCTTGAACTTTCTCTCAAAGACATTACCATGTGGTACTATAACCAGTTATGTAAAAAGTAGGCAGTTTCCTGTTGTCTAACTTTGGTAGCTTTTCTTTCCCAATACCCCTCTCTTTCATAAAGTTAATTTTATAGACATTCATGCTGGGTCACTAAAATCATGCTCCTTGCCTAAGTAAACATCTTTAAACTGCTTCTCCAGATAACCAGAGTTGCATCCTTTTGGAATCTCATCAAAACTGACCTTACTGTCTGCAATGATGTCATTAGTGGCCACCATGATGACTCTACCTTCAGATTATTAAGCACTTCCAAATCCTTTCTCATACTGCCACCAAGACTTCACATTCACCCTCAAAGAGCACACTCCGTTAAAGCTCAGTCTGAAATGGAGGGATTCCTCCCACATCAAGGCTCCTCACTCCACTAAGTCTGGGGCATTATTTACCTATTATATTAAATAATTATACAGATATATATATATATATATATATATATATATATATATATCTATATAAATGTTTGTTTAATGTATTTTTATATTATTTTGCAGTTTGTTTACTGGGAAAGTCCATTGGACAGAAAATGGGCCCATTTTCACTGGAAGCCCTGAGAGAAAAGCTCCTTGTACAGTTTTACAGCAAAAAAACTCAACAGTTTGCAATTTATACATAGCTCACAAATAAAAATCAACAGTTTGTTGATATATATATATATATATATAGGGTCTATATTATAACCACAAAAGCCTGTTTCAGTGAATACGTAAACGTTGACGCATATTGCACGAACCGCGAATACACCAAATGCCCTAAACCGCAAAATTCAAAATCTCAAACCGACATAGTTGGCCAACCCCACCACTCGCTACATACTACCCACCCAAACAAAATAAATAAACCACATACATACAGTAACCGAAACCCTACTTGTAACCCTAAAGTAAAGCTTGCATATACTACCATGTATGCACTTACCTTAACCCGCACCCTAACTCTAAGGTAACTATCACACAATTACCTTACGGAGCTATACTGCAGAAGGGCCAACTATGCAGTTTCGAGATTTTGAATTTCGTGGTTTAGGGCATTCGGTGTATTCACAGTTCACGCAATATGTGTCAACATTTACGTATTCGCTGAAACGGGCTTTCGCAGTTATGATATAGACCCTATATATATATATATATATATATATATATATATATATATATATATAATATGGTTATATCAAATATCTACAAGTCTATGGTCTGGCTGCCTGATATGTTTAAGTGTGATGCAATCATGTTGTAAATGCAGCTTTTGAGACTCTTTCTACAGCAATTAACCCTATCCAAGGTAAGGTAATGGTAGCAAAGCATTCTAATGACCCTCACTAATGACATGTCACCTATTTACAACAGGAGACATGCATGCTTTACAGTACTAGTGGGTCACCTGCTGAATGGCTGACTTAATGTAAACTTCTACATCTCTTTAAAGGCAGAATTACTCTTGGTAAAAGGGGTATAGAAAAACAAACAAGGAACATCTGTAAGTGATACTAACATATTCTGAAAATCCCTTGAAAGGAAACATGATTCCAAAATTTCTTTTGTCTTGTGGATCTCTTTGGACTCTTGCCTTTTGATGCACATCAATCCAGATATTTTCATTTGCCAATATCTGTGCTCTAAGTAGTTATATTACACCTTCATGACAACATCAGATCCCATTTGTCAGTTTCCATTCACCTTCATATACACACAAACTCATACAATTTCTGCCTTAAATTCATAGTATTGTATCACATGTACTGTGTGTTATGAATATTATAACTGTAGTATCATGACCTTCTTACAGAAAATGTGAGTATCTGTAACAAGTATTCTAGTCCAATCTGCTTATGAAATATTCAGCCTTTGCTTCCTGCTTAACATCATTGTGTCAAAATGAAAATTATATAATGACTGTTGATTAATATTCAAAAACGAGCATGCTGATTGGTCAGCCCAACCAGTGTACCCATTGTAAATCCAAGAATATACCAATGGAAAAAGGTTCGGTCACCCGGACTTTTTTCCATTAGTATATCTCGTAAGTGTTTTACTTTTCTTTCTTTTTTTTTAATAAAATAACAAAACGGAAGACCTCAAATGAATGAAGGAGATGTTGCAAACAAAAATAAAAGGAAAATCATTTACGTTCTGCAAAACTATAGAAACTTACATGACTATTTTGTCTGTCCTGGCTCTCCCTCATTCATTAAAAGTCTCAGGTTCTTTTTTTTTTGCACAGCACTGATGTACTGCGTAAGCATGGGAACACAAGTCCCACACGCATGCGCAGTACATCAGAAAAAGCCCCAGGATATCACAAAACTGCAGAAGGGCAGCACAGCGACATTATACAAAGACATTATTTAAGAAAAGTATTTTTTTCTTAAATAATGTTATTGTATAATAGCAATAACCGACTCCATGGTTGTGGTATATTGAAATTTACCCACGTTGATTTTATTTAATCACTTGGGCTTTGCCCTCGTGATTAAACCACACCAACCGTGGGTAAATCTTCAATATACTACACCACATTGTCAGTTATTGCTTAATAAACAAATGCTGTACTGACCAAAAATTTAGTGCTCTTCAATAAAGTGAAAACTAGAAATCTTTACCAGCTCACCACCCAATAACTAGAAATTCCAGACACATATCATATGTATATAAAACGTAAAATTTATATATTAAGTTCCACAACTTTCTTCCTACATACCCACTGCCTGAAAAATATTAACACAGTTTAGAAAAAATTGAAGTCTCGGTTAGTACAAAGGCACCATTTCAGCACTCACATAATCACTTTGCTGTATTTCATGCTGTGGACAATGTCATGTTATCTTGCTGCTCAGTTTTACTATTTTTACTGAGAAGTTTGATGTGGTACATCAATCCCACTTAACAGTGTTAGTATGGAACAGAAGAAACAGTCTGTTTCTTGTTCAGGAACCACTTCCTCACTGGCAAATATAGTCAGTATTTAGGATTAGTTGTTGATTCAAATCAGGCATATATTTAACCACACAAGGATATTTTGTGCCATTTTAGTTTTGCATTGGTGTTAATGAACTATTTGTGAGCTTTGGCAAACTATCAACAGATAATGGATGCAACTGGTCCAACCACCGAGTAACTTACTCCTGGTGTGACCACAGTAGGTATTGCTTTTATGTCCATTCACCTCAATTACATTATCAATTGTCTATTCTTGAGACCACAAATTAACTAACTAACTAACTAACTAACTAACTAACTAACTAACTAACTAACTAACTAACTAACTAACCAACTAACCAACTAACCAACTAACTAAGCGGAGTATCATTCTATTTCATCACTAATGAGGTCAACTCAGACTCACTTTTCCTTTTTGGAAAGTATCTCTGAGGTTCCATGGTTCATGATAGAAAAAATAAATCCCAACATATGGACACCTCAGACCTTTCCTATCTGCATATCTGTCTAAATAAAGTTACTAACTCAATTAATTTACAAAGTATTTTGCAAACAGAATCATTCTTCTCCCATTACATGTCATAATTTTGTCTGCATGTTAGAGGAGTTGTCATGCTTTTAAACCTCATTTTCCTGTATGTTGTAATACACTTTACTGTCACGACCCTGCTGCAATCTTCCAGTGAATAAAGGCCTCTCTGCACTTGTCAGCTTTGTAGTCGGGTTCAAACAGCCAACACAAGGAAATGATCTCTGATGGCTCCTCTTGGAGTCTAAAACTTAAATTTCTTTCCATTGTTTTTGTTTGTAATGTGTGGTTTCATAATGTACATGTAAGTACATAATTTCCTTCTAAGTCACATACCACTAAGCTCCACATTGTCTCTGTAATACATAACAAACTAAAATCTGGGAAAATCTCTTGCCTACTTTTTGCCTGCACTCTATTCCCCGCAATTCATCCTGACATTAAAGGACAATATACCATAGTCCTGACTAGCCATTAACACATTGCTGGCCTCAGTCTAACTTTTCATTGTTGAATGTATGTGTTATTCCAGGAAACTCTACTAACTCTGCTAAGCTGAACCTGTAGCAATGTTGGATCAAGCCCTGACTACAACCCACATCATCTGAGGTCTAGCAACACCTCTGATGCTGGAATACCCAGGTGAGGAGCATGGGAGTGAGCAGCTGATGCCAGCTTACCCATCTCTGGGGAGGGACAGGTGGTGTCCATTTTACTACTTACCTCCCTGAAGGTGGAGGCCTGTGCAACAATAAAATTCAGCTGACACTGGGAATGCAATCTTGATAGTACCAAGCTAATGATGTTAGCCTTCACTGGGTTTTGCAATGAAGCACACATGTACATGGGGCAGACAAAGCATGCCCCAGTAATGACAAAGATGTTGAGATCAGCCACCCAGCAGTAGGGTTAGGCCATAAATAGAAAACACCCAACAGCTTTTGCCTTAGATGATATACTCTTCAGTAAAAAGAGCAGCATTGCATACTTCTCTGGGAACAATTTAAAAACCATACTGCAGCACAATGGCCCTGATCTGACACTGTGGTGAAGCCAGATAACCGCAATCCTGAAAGGAAGGCACTGGGGTGGGTGGGCATAGGCAGGGGAACAAACTTCTCCATGACTGTCTGGGTGACAGCCCCTCCATTCAGCTCTCACTCAGTGCAGGATGAGCCACCACATCAAAAATGAAAGGGCACGAGATCCGTAAGAGGAAGGTTTGATAGCTAGCAGTCAGAGAGGACAAAAATCATATAGGAAAAGTAATCCAAAAACTGTTTTGTTGTCTACTGTCATGAGCACTGTTAACACATTATATAAATCAACAGCAATACATAAAATTCACAACAACTTTATTTACATCATTTCAAAGCATTGAATATATCAACTATGAAATTAGTATAATAAAAAGTGCCATAAGCATAATCTGTTGTAATACTATTGTAATGCTCCCCTGTAATGCAATTACGTATTGATCAGTATTGCAGTTTAATGCTTTCCTTCCTGGAAAACTGGATGACCCCTTCAGACATGATTTCCTCTTTGGTCAGTCCTCAAAGGATTTGACTGAGGATCTTCTAAAGATGAAGCAGGCACTAACAGCTACTGAAAGTCTTTCTGACACCCATTGTTTCTTCTACTATAGTTTTTTTTATATGCCACCCCAGCTTTCAAAAAGAGAAGGGCCCTCAGTAGAATGAGGAAGGACCCTAAGTAACAGAATATGCTCTCATTTATACTTTCTACTGTCACTCCCCCAATAGGAGGAGATGATTCTACTACTCAACAGCTGCAGTCCTAACTATCTCATAGAACCATCTATGGCAGGTATCCAGACTGACTAGTAAGTTTTAGACAACATCTTAGTCACATCTTTGACATATTAGGTCCTCATTCAGAAGCAGTTCTGCTAAGATACCAGCAGGCCTAGACTGCAATGGAACACTACACCCTTCCCCTCTTCAGAGAATTACATATGGTTTTATTCCTGACTTTTCCATGTTCCAAATATAATAGAAGACATCAGGCCGGTCTTGGATCCAACAGCAGCAATGATCAGATCAATATTTCAAATTTTAAATGGCTATTCTCCAAGGCACTATACTGCCTGGATAGGGATTCATACTCCTGCTGTCACTTGGTGCCTAGATGGTTGGCCATACTCCTACTGCACAGGGTGCCTGGAGACTGGCTCATACCACTACTGCCACAGGGTGGCTAGAGAGTGGCTCATACCACTACTGCCACAGGGTGGCTAGATGGTGTAGCTAGACATAATGAACATCATCTGCCATATCAATGTCCAGGTTCCTTTAGATCACTCTAGATTGGCACCACATTCAGGGTAAGTTGGTGCCGCTTGATCTTTCCTCATTACTGAGATTGTTTATTAACGTGTTGTCTAACATGACAAAAATATTATAAAAGAAGGAAGTCCATGTGTTCTCTTACATGGCCAAATAGCAAATACTTACTGGTGCTCCATTTGTGGAACTGCTGATATAGTCCCTGACTTTGCCCTCCTATTGAGGCATGCCCTGGAGTCTCAGTAAATTGGAAAAGGCACTCTTAGGTCTTAGCTCAGAGGTCTTAATCAGAACATAATTGGACACTGTTGAGTGTTGGTGATTCCTGTCCAGGTATTAGGGCAGGATGTTTCAACTTTGGCAACCCGGTTGAGGTCACATTGTTCTGATCACAACAAATGTGACTCATTATCAAATAAGGCAGTATTCCCTCATATTTCCTATGCTGAGGAATTAAGTATAGAACAGAGCGTGTGTTTGCAACTTTAAGAAGCATTTCCAAGTGAAAGCACGTGCATATAAATAGTGAGCACGTGCAGGCAGCAGTGTCATTTTGAGAGAACAGCCACACTCTTAACATGTAGACTGCTTTTCAGTTTATAGCATCCTACAGACCACCTTCTCAAAGTCAGGAATCCTACTCGGCTTTCCTGAAAATATTGGAGAACATGAAGATCTCTCCGAACACCATTATATTGGGTGACTTCAACTACCCAAACATAGACTGGGAGCATTACTCAAGCCCCAGCGCCTTAGCCCAAAGGTTCCTGGAATTTATAAACTCAAATGCTATGGAACAACTAGTCACCACTCCCACAAGAGGGGAAAACATACTAGACCTGATCATTACCAACATGGGGACTCTATGCTCCATACCAGAAGTATATCCCTCATTGGTAAGATCAGACCATAAATTAATTTCACTGGATATCCACATCCCGACCCCACCCCTAGCCCAGAAAACCACAGTGATAAACTTCTCAAAAGCGAACTTCACACTTCTCAAAACTGAAGTGGAATCCTTCAAGGACCCAGGGCCAGTGGAAACTACGGCCCAAACTGCAGAATCCTATATAAACGCATTCTACGGACATCTCCAGGAATGCATGGATCATGCTATCCCAAACAAAATCAAGACCCAATCATCCAAAGGCAGGCATCCAGTCTGGTGGACCCCAGCCATAAATAAACTGTACAACAGAAGGAGGAAGCTACTACATGATAGAGCAAAATCCCTAAAAGGGAAGGCATCTCTGATCAGTACTAGCAAAAAATTACGATCCCTCATAAAATCCTCCAAGGTCAGCTTCGAGAGAAAAATTGCACAGGACACTAAAGACAATCATAAGGCTTTTTTCAGTTATGTTAGGAACCTGGGATGCAACTCCCAGACTTGTTCTGAGTTGATTCTAAACGACAAAAAATACACTGAACCCACAGACATCGCCAATATCCTGGCAGACAGGTTCAGTGCAAACTTCTCCACCCCCCCCCCCAAAGAGCAAGTATCTATCCCGGCAGAGTGCAGCCTCCCAAACATCTCTGATGCTCAGGTGAAGGCCACCCTCTCCAAAGCAAAAAACACTGCTTCCATGGGACCATATGGTGTCCCAGGTTGCGTCCTACATGAACTCCAAGAAGAACTAATCCCTCAAGTAAAACTGCTGTACAATCTCAGCCTCACTACAGGGTATGTGCCCAAAGAATGGCGTAAAGCAACAGTGGTCCCACTCCACAAAGGTGGCACCTCTACGGACCCTGGAAACTATCGCCCCATAAGCCTGACTAGCCTAGTCTGCAAGGCTATGGAGAGGATCATCATGAAACTCATAAACAAAGACACTTGGGGACCTACAGACACTAGATCCTACCCAATTTGGCTTCGTCAAGGGCAGATCCTGCCTTTTGAACCTGGTCGACTTCTTCAAAACAGTCACCAAGCCCATAGATGAAGGGAAGGTAGTCCACACAGCCTATCTGGACCTCGCAAAGGCATTTGACACAATACCCCACTCGGGCATCATAGATAAGCTATCCAGCCTAAATATAAACCCCTATGTCACAAGATGGGTCGCAAACTGGCTCAAAGACAGAACCCACAGAGTCAGAGTTGCTGGAGCCATGTCAGACTCGAAACCGGTCATAAGTGGTGTCCCACAAGGTTCTGTCCTGGGACCTCTCTTGTTCGGTATTTACTTTTCTGAGGTACAGGCCAACGTGGGAGGACTATGGCTCACCAAGTTTGCAGATGACTGCAAACTGGTCATCATAATCGACTCTTCAGCTGACACAAACATCCTTCAAAAAGGTCTCGCAGAGACAGATAACTGGTGCCAGAGCCATGGTCTAAAGCTAAATGCCAAAAAGTGTATAGTCATACCCTTTGGCAAAAACAATGTGCCCACAAATTACCACATAGGTGGTAACCCATTAAGTAGAGAGAAAGTAATTAGGGATCTGGGGACCCAAGTTGATAGCAATCTCTCCTTTGACAACCACATTGCCAAAGTGGTTAGAAAGACCTTCTACATAGCCCACCTCATCATGAAAGGATTCACATCTAGATCAAGAGAGGTAATCGTGCCCCTTTATTCATCCCTCATCAGGCCCATCATAGAATACAATGCCCCCTTTGGGATGTACCTTACCTGACACCTGCAGCAATTAGAAAGACCCCAAAAGTACCTCACCAGGAGGATCAAGGGACTCAAACAGATGCCATATGCTGCTCGGTTATAAAAACTCCAGCTCTACTCAGTTGCATACCGCCTACTTTGAGGCGATCTATGCCTGACATATAAAGCTATGTCCAACCCAGAATTAATGGACATGCTCCACCTCAGTAAATCTAAATCCCTTAGAGCCACGCGCTCGAGGGACTTGAACCTCAGCACGGAAATAAATAGAACATGCTGGAGGGACAGATTCATAACCCAGAGGCTCCCTTCGCTCTGGAATAGAATTCCAATTCATGTTAGGCAGAGCACCTCACTGACTCTCTTCAAGAAGAATTTTGATGAGTGGTTGGGGGATCGTAGGTATGTCCTGGGGATTACTTCCGTGTCACAATTAGACAGAGGTACAGTAAACTAAACTTTAAAAAGGGCACAGTATACTCAAATCAAGGGGTGGCGTAAGCCAAACACAATCGGGCTAGGCTTATAAATGCCCCAGGGCAGATAGCCTAGTATGAACCTATGACCCTATGAACCTATGTATGAGTGTGGTAATCAGTCTGTTTATAAGTTTATTTAAGTTTAAGTTACAAAGCCTCATTCCTGATGTGTTTATGTGTAATAAAGCTGCTTGAACTGAACCGACAACCGTTTGTCTGTTTTATCCTGACTGGATGAGCAACTTGGTGTCAGAACCAGGATTGAGAGTACAACTTCTTCAAACCATGAGGTGTAAAGTTGACAACAAAGGTACATTGAGCAGGCTGGGAGATACAGTGCTCAGACAATTAAAAAAGGGCCAGAAATGAATGAACTATAGGTAACCAAAACTTGCATAGGTGATTTATTTTGCAAAGGAAATGAAACAGAGCATTTGTAGAGCACAAAACGTGTTATTAATCAAATGAAAGGCACGAAACACATTATTAATTAAACGGACTGTTCAAAACTATGATTTGCTTGATATGATTTTTCAAAACTATATTTTCTAAAAAAAGCAGAGATATTCATATGGGGCTCAGAATTACCTTTGGTTTGCATAATTAGCATGTTTAAAGTAAAACTGGCACAAGTAAAGTATAAAGTGCATGATAAGAGATTAAACAGGCATAGCGGGTACAATAAAAAGGCAAAATAAGCTTAAAGACCAAGGCGACTCCATGTTTTTTTTAGTAAAAGACCATGTTTTGAGCATAAACTACTATTTTGCATTGAAGGAAGCCATTCAAAGCATAACTGAAGTTATTCTAAATAGTTCAGAGTGTGCAAAGTGTTTGCAGAGAGTGTGCTTTATTATGGTGCAGTTATTTCAAAAAGTTTGCTGTGTGCAAAGTACAGTTATATTGCAAAGTGCAGTCAAAAGTACTGCCATTTCGAAAAAGTTTCTTGTGCTGTGTACATTTATTTGCAGTGCCACCATTTCAAAGTGTTTCTTACAATTATTTTGCAAAGAACAGCCATTTTTAAAAGTTCCTGTGCTATGTACAGTTTATTTGCAAAGTGGATTCATTTTGAAGTGCTTCTTACTCTGAGCTTCTTCTGCTGTGAACAGTTTGTTCGCAAAGTACAGTCATTTCGAAGTATTTTTTACACTGATAAGGAGTGAGTTCACAGAGTACAGTGATTTTAAAGTGTTGTTGTGCTACAGAGACTTATTTGGCAAAGTACAGTTATTTCAAAGAGTCTGTTGTGCTATTGAGCATTATTACAGGTTCTAGCATAAAGTTCTGGCATATATTATGTGTGTATGTTCATACATAATTCCAAGCACCTTCACTACTATGTGTTGATATGGCAGAGGCATTTCACAGACCCAGTCCATTTGTGTTTGATCATAATATTGCAGAGAATTGCAGAGTATTTGAGCAGGAGTACAACATTTTCATACAAGCAGCTTTACCACAATATTGTTGTGCTGGCTGAATCAAGGGAAGGCCCTGAATGCTTGAAATGTAAATTTAGAGAAATGTGTAACCCCAAATGTGTAGCCCCCAAACAAATGTTACATTAGAGAGGCACCTAATTTATACAAGAGACCAAACGCCAGGTGAAACCTTTACAGCTTATATCACTGACTTGAGAAATAAGTCTAAAACATGCAGATTTGGTGATTTGAAAGATGAGTTAATAAAGGACAGGCTTGTGTGTGGTGTTAATAGTGCTGGAGTGAGTAAGAAAGATTTTGCTTTGTGACAGTGATTTAACGTTGAACAAAGCTACAGAGATTTGTCAAATTCATGAGCTCATAGAAAGGCACATAAGTATGCTTGCAAGCGATAACAGCTTAGTTTCAGTAGCCTCTACAGCATGCATAGACAGCATGCAGCATGTGGCAAGCAGAAGTAGGCCTAAGCAAATGGCAGCTGCAAGCCCTGCAGGATTCTCTGGCAGGATCAGTAATTTTCTAGCAAGTTCCAAGACTAGCTCGGCAAAACGGACATGCTCAGTGCAGTATAAGGGTGAGTCAGGAAAACCCAAGTCAAGTCTTATTGTTAACCGTCATAACTGTGGTGTCAATCATGAGTCTAAAAGAGAAAAATGCTTAGCATTTGATCAGCAATGCCACAAGTGTAAAAAAAGGAACCACTTTCAAAAGTTTTGTAAATCAAGTAAGCTTCATTCAGTTATTAAGCAAGGTCACTCAAAAAAACAACTTGATCATATAGAAAGCTGCAACCCTACGTTCTGTGTAGACGGAGTATCAGTGGTCGGTGAAAAGGTTAATGCAGTGGATTTGTTGCAAAGAACGAAGTATTTTGTACTGTCTTGATCAATGGTAAACCCATAGAGCTCAAAGTAGACAGTGGTTCAAAGTGTAATGTTACATCACCAGAAACATTTGCTAGAGTGAGAGCTGGTAAGCAACTTAATTTGGCCAATTGTGCGAAGCTTGTTGCTTATGGAGGTGAAGAAATTCAGACCAAAGGTTCAGTAGTATTTTCATGTTATTCAGCTGGGAACAGTTACAGCTTGCAATTTTATGTAGTAAGAAGACCTGTGCAGTCATTATTAGGTCTCAGAGACAGTTTGAGAATGAAACTGTTGTCTTCTACCAAAGAAGTACATCATGTAAGCACATGTCCCAGTTCCAGCTTTACTGATGCTATTTTCTCAGAGTATGCTGATGTTTTCAACAACTCAGGCAGACTTCGTGTTGTGTACTCCACGAAAGTAGACCCAGAGGTCAGACCAGTAAGGAGAGTTCCAATAGCTATGCAGGACAAAGTCAAAGTCCAGTTAGACAAAATGTTGCAGCAAGCTGTAATTTGTCCAGTCACAGAACCAAATGAGTGGGTGTCTTCCATGGTAACCGCTCATAAGAAAAGTTCAGATGAAATCAGAATATGCATTGACCCAAGAGACTTGAACAAGATATTAAAGAGACTTCATCATCCTATGCGTACAGTCGAGGAGGTAGCTGCCCTCATGCCAAATGCCACTGTTTTTTCTGCCTTGGATGGAGTTCATTTTGGCAAGTAATGCTTGATCGCAAATCTTCACTACTGTCTACATTAAGTACCCCATTTGGTAGATACAGACTCCTCAGAATGATTTTTGTAATAAATTCTGCTAGTGAAGTCTTTCAACGTGCAATGGAGCAAATTTTTTTGGGCTACCCGTGTGCTATAATAGTAGATGATTTACTAGTTGGAGGCAATGGTTAAGCAGAGCATGACAAAAACCTCAGAAAAGTTCTGGACAGAGCACATGAAGTGAACATAAATCTCAATTCTCTGAAATGTAAATTTGAACTACCAAAAGTTACTTGTCATGTAAGACATTTGTTTACTAGTACTGGCTGATGACAAGATCCTTCCAAACAAACAGCCATTCCTGAGATGCCAGCTCATGACAATGGCCAAGTCTTACAGCGTTTCCTTGGTATGGTTAACTATTTGGGCAAATTTATCCCTGACTTTAGTGAGTTATCAGCGCCTTTGAGAGAGCTGACATGCAAAAATGTTGCCTGGTCATGATTAGAACAACACCAGAGAGCATTTGATAACCTCAAACAACAAATTTCCACCTGCCTATATTGAGATATTATGATGTCCACAAACCAGTAGTTCTTTCCTGTGATGCTACTAAGTTCAATCTTGGTGCAGATATTATTCAAGAAGGCAGACCTGTTGCCTATGCATCTAGAACTCTTACCCAAACTGAGATACAGTATGCTCAAATTGAGAAGAATCTTTTGGCAATTCTGTTCGCATGTTCAAAGTTCCATGATTATAACTATGGCCGAGCTATCTAAACAGAAACTGATCATCATCCTCTGGTCACTATTTTAAAGAAGCCTATGCATACAGCTCCAGCAAGACTACAAAGAATGATGCTCGGATTACAAAAGTACAATTTCAAAATGGTCTAAACAAAAGGCAAACTTCTTTATCTGGCTGATACCTTATCCAGTTTGCCCAGAAATATTACAGAACAGCTTGATGCAGAAAGTTTTGACATTGATGTCATGGAAATGCATATTTTTTCTTCTATGAGACTTGATGAGCTGATAGATCATACAAAAAAATGATCCAATTTTGCAAAAGCTCAACCACTTCATCAATGCTGGATGGCTGTCAAAGCAATCTTGTGTACCACCAGAAGTACAACTTTACTTTCCATACAGAGATGAGATGCTGATGGAAGATGGTATCATTCTCAAAGGTCCATAGGTTACTGTTCCTACTTCCTTACAACATGAATACATTCAGATTTTGCACAGTGGCTACCCAGGTTCCGATTCTACCAAAAGAAGGGCAAGAGGACTAGTATTTTGGCCTTCTCTATCAAAGGACATTGATAAAGTGCTTTCACCTTGTTCAGTATGCAACAGTACTAAACTGTATTTGCAAAAAGATCCACTTCAGCTAAACCGGATTCCTGAACTACCATGGTTAACAGTAGCCACTAACATATTTGAGTGGAACAATCAGCATTACTTAGTGTTGCTAGACATTTATTTGAATTGGTTTGAGATCAGTTTGATACCTAACCTAATGTCCAGTCCTTTTACTACTAAGATGAAATGTCATTTCTCAGTCCATGGTAGTCCACACAAAGTTACTTCTGACAACGGTACCCAATATACCAGTCAATTATTTCAAAAATTTGCAGAGTGGGACTTTATCCATGTTACTAGCACTCCAGAATACCCACAGTCAAACAGCATTGCTGAACGTGCAGTACAGAGTGCAAAGCAATTACTAGAGAGGTTAAAGCATGACAATACAGATATCTTCTTGAATTTGTTTAATCTCAGAAATATACCCCTTGACAACCTTCTTGGCTCACCTGCTCAGGCACTTCTACCTAGGCAAACCCGAATAACCTTGCCTATCAGATCTAGTTTGTTGGTGCCTAATGCTAAAAACAACAGAGCAATCAAAGCCCAACTTTATAAAAAGTGTTCCTTTTAGACGTTTAGCTATAATAAAAATGATTTCTTCATCTGTTGAAAGAAGGAGAGACAGTGAGGATGCAAACGGCAAAATGGTTTAATCGAATTGGTCAAGTGAGGGGTATATGTGTCAAGCTGAGATACTACTTAGTTGAATCTGAGGTTATAGAATACAGGAGAAACTGCAGACATCTTCTTCCTGTATAAGAAACAACATTGTAGCATTGTACCTGTGATACAGACTCTAGATCTCAGAGCAACCCTGACAATGTTCATACCGAACAACGTCTCAGTATCCATTCCCATTACTGATGATGTCCCAGATGTCCCCAAAGTTGAACATTCCTTGAAGACGGTCCCCGTTGCTAGATCCAATTCTGATTTTTATGCTACATGATCAGGTCATATTTCTAGACCTAGTGTAAAATACACAGCAACCTGGACATGATAGTTTTATATGTGCCTATTTTTGTATGACTGAATGTCAAAGAATTAGTTCTGTATAATTGTATGTCAAAAGATCATTTCTGTAAATTTCATGTCATTGAATACTGTTATTTAGTATATGATCTATTTCTCAAAGAGGGAGGATGTAGAACAGAGGGTGTGTATATAACATTAAGAAGCATTTCCAAGTGTAAGCACATGCATATAAATAGTGAGCACGTGTAGGCAGCAGTACCATTTTGAGAGAACAGTCAAAGTGTTAGCATGTATGTGTGTGGTAGTCAGTCTGTTTATAAGTTTATTTAAGTTTAAGTTACAAAGCCTCATTCCTGAGGTGTTTGTGTGTAATAAAGTTGTTTGAACTGAGCCCACAATCGCTTGTCTGTTTTATCCTGACCGGACAAGCGACATTATGTATGTTTGACAGTGTGCCAGATCATGGAGCATCACCCTGAAAGCCATTTGCATTATATGCTGGTAGAGTCCCTGTAGCTCCAGCCCTCTGCAGGAGCTGACAGTTTAGTCCTGGGTGGTCAAATTTACTCAGAAGTATTATGTTCACTAAACGTTAGAATGACACCTCCCTCTTGTTGTGCACAGGTTAGCAGGGTGAAGGGAAGGAGTTGATGGTGGAGGCATTCTCTTTCCCACAGAAAGGAAGATTCCAGCATAGTTTTTATCATTCTTTTTGATTTTGTATTTTACTATGAAATTCAAAGACAAAAGAACAAGTCACACTTGGTGGCCCATACAGGCCATAGTGTGATTTAAGGATCTCAGTTTTCTGGCCATGAAAAAAAAACAATGTAGTTTAAGCTAAGGAAGTCTCTTTAAGCTGGAATCAGATCTGGCTCCAGCTTGGGGACCTGCTGCTTCTTTAAATCCCTTTCTTCTGCTAAATCTTCCATTAGGAGTCTAAATACACCAGTAAGTCCCCACTTAACAGATAAATTCTGCTATGTGCCAGGCATTCTCTGTTCAGGCAAAAAGGTATCCACCATTACCGATATCAGTTAGTCTGCTTAGTTTTGAGGTGGCCCTGGCTTATCTCAGACATCAGTATTTTCTGGGTCTCATTTATTCCACATTCAAGATAAATGGTTCAGGCATCTCTGCATTCACAGCATTGTGGAGGCAAAACACTTTGCAAGGCACTGTGTCATTAAGAAGTTCCTTAAGGGGTTCTGCATTTTTGGCAAATTTGGAAGAAACCTTCTACTCCTTGGGTTGGAAACTATGACTTGCAGGCTGGCCAGTCCTTCATTTGAAGTGAGCAGATCACCTTTTTTGGTGGCCATCACCTCTGAGTATAGGATCTCTAAGATGCAGATCTCTGATTTTTTTTAAGGAATACTATTTGGTCATTTACAAGTATCAAATTTTCCATATGACTAATCTACATTTTCTTTAAAAAAAAAATTTCAAAACTGTTCTTAATCACCCTGTTTCCTTCACAGGGCAGAATTTAACTCAGAGAGAGCCTGTCTAACCTTGGATACACATCACCACTCAAGTTTACCTAAATCTTAAGTGAATTCAGGAAGACAGAACTAATATGTTTCCTTTTTGCTTCAGGTATAGAGGGCCATGATGAGAATGCAGAGATTAAGGAAATCATTCCCAAATAGATGGTTAACTACATTCTCTCTTGTTGCCAGGTAACTGATGCCCCACTTGGCAATGCTAATGTGAATGTCATTTCAGACAAACATATTGCTGCTTCCAGTGCTTGCTTCAAAATATCTGCATTACAGGCTTCTGTACCACATCCACTTGGCTACCAGCTCACACTTTCACCAAATATAACTTTTAGAGATGGGATTAAAGGAAGTGGCCCTCTTTTGGCTTACCTTTTGTCAAAACCCAGTCATAAGATCCCTTACTTTTTGGTTTCCCTCATTCTCCATCTTTCCAGCAACATCTCAGATACATCTACATTTTTCTAATGCTTGGAATTCTTCCAACAGTTATCCACTTCAGTGATCCTTGCAAGTTATTTATAACATGCACTTATCAGATTAGATAATCTGTGATGCAATCTTCTGCAATGGGTGCATATTACCATCCATTCATTCCACTTATGTCTGGATAGCTTCACCATCCAGCAAGTAGATTTTTCTGTGAGTTGAACAAGTGTATATTTGCCTACAGTTGTATACTTGTGTTGTTCTGCTTTTCAAATTGTGATCACTTAGGTGATTTCAAGCTAAGCAGGGCATGGACTAACACTAGTTTCCTTGCCCAGTGTGGGAGGTCATGCAATGAGTCAGACAGAAGTGTACACATCCCGAGAATGAAAAGGAAAGAAAATTCAGAACTCTGCCCAGCTAGATGGGACTAGAACAGGAAATCCAAACAGCTACACACTCTGAAAAACTAAGAAATAATTTGAAATGAAAGGATAATAATACACAGACTTGCCCTAAATGTGTAACTATGAGTATGAATTGTGTATTTGTCTCCTTGAACCATTCTTACAAAAAGTGAGTATTAAAAGATAAGTGTACTGCAGTTATTGTTTTTGTACAAGGTGTACACTCAACATCCATGCCAATGAGACCCTATGCACAAGAGGAGGTACAGTTGGTACCGAATCTGCCTTTAACAGCTTGCACTACTAATCTACCTGATAACACAGAGAAGATGAATGACAGGACAACGTGTAAAGGACATCTTTGGGCTGTACAAAAATAAGATGATAAGAACAGAGCTTATGATATACTTTGGGGCATCAGGAGTATTAACTCACTGTATATATTTTTAGAATAGTATTGAATTATTTAGTATTATGTCATTTGTAGATATTGTCTTAAATTAGGTTATTTAATTGATGCATTACTAGTGACCTCTGCTGTTTGTATGACTCATCGCCAGCTAAAAATGAGAATCCTCTAGCTTGGGAATCTGTTATTTTCCCAAATAATTCTTAAGTATATGAAGGTGTTAAAAATACAAAGCCCATGTGCAGGTATTTTGATAAAATTATACAGTAATAAGCTGCATGATACAAGTCTTTCCAGAAATTTAGTAGAGGCCAATTACAGTGATTCTTAATGCTTTAAATGAAGCCTGCTAAAATAATTGAACAGGGGTTATTTTGGAGCAGGGAGAACTAAAATGTTAGCATCCTTTCTATCCCTTTCTTTACAGGGTAACCTTGATATCAGGGCACTTGTACTTTCACCATACCTCTCAACCTGCAGACATTGAAAATAGGTTCAATGGCCCTGGAAAAGAAGGTTCTTCCAGCCAAAAATCTGGACACCTTATTAGCATAAGATATGACTACTAAATAGCACGTAACTCTTTCCTCTTCCTGCAGGAATGTGGGGTACCACTCAAACATGTTAAAAAAACAGTGAGAAAAATAATGTACAAATATAGGTATGTTATCAAACAGATAGTGTAAAACTAGTAGACTTTAATGAACTGTACTTCAAAATTCTACCACACAAGGTCATTTCTTTTTGCTTCTAAAGAGAGGGGAAGTAAGATGTGTGTCCCTTTTCTTTAAATGATTGCTGCTGCTAGTATGCTGGTCATGTACTGGATCCCCGCTCCACTCCAGTTAACCAATTGTAAAACTAAATAAATAAATAAATAGAGTATGGTTTTCCATGTACTAGACAGCTTCAAAAATCACATATGACAAGGGGGATTTAAAAAATTGTGTGAAGGGGTAAATCAGTACTGAAAATTGGGACATTCTGGACAGGGGCAAATTAGACCTGAAAATAGGGATGTTCCTCCAAAATAGGGACAGCTGAGAGGTTTGACTTTTACTGTTATTAAAAATGTTTAACTTAATAAAACTACATTTATAGACTATGATGGAAAACTAAACATGGGAATAATGTTTCAGTGAAGACAAACAGAATCTGGCATAATATATTATTAAGGCTGTCTGTAAGCAATGTTTTTTTTTGTTCTGTATATAAACACCACTCTGAAAAAAAGATTTACTGGGAAAGAAATGGTACAACACATGACAGAATGTCAGAGATAACAATGACAACATCTGTTTCATTAAATCCTGATATATTTACCAAAAATAATAA
Organism: Protopterus annectens; assembly: GCF_019279795.1. NCBI lineage: Eukaryota > Metazoa > Chordata > Ceratodontiformes > Protopteridae > Protopterus > Protopterus annectens. The sequence goes on from NC_056725.1 coordinate 172,691,011, forward strand.
AGACTGTTCAGCAAAATAAATTGCCATAACCATTTCATAAAATGTTTATTTTCATAAACTTACGCAAGACTGTAAGCAAAATACATGTATGATGTGACAAATGTACTAAACATTTCCTTAAGATTTTGAAAGGTATCTATATCGTGATTTTTTTAATTATAAAAAGAAATACATTTTATACAATGGAGAGCAGGTTTTAACCAATAAATTCCTCTAAATTAATCATATTCATCATAAAAAGAGAAGATGGGCTTTTCACCTTAAGAAAAAAGCACAAAAGTAAGAATGTACATGATGTGCTCTGAAAATATGTAAAAAGCATTTTGGTGCCCTGTCACAAATCAATTGTTGAAAGCTATCATGTCATAAACACACCCCTCATATTTTACAAAACCATAATCCAGGATGTCATAAATTTTGCAGATCCATTGAACACAGTGCATATTTCATTCATAAGACAAAGACTTGCATCTTCTTTCCTACCACGTGCAATAAAAAATAATTAGGCTTAATATAACAGTGAGGCAACAATCAGTAGGTTATTATTCTGGGATAAACTGGCTTTACTTCAAATAATGTTGTAGAGCAAGGGTCGCCAAAAATAAAAAAGGAGATCTGGAGATAAATAAATTACTTTAGATGTCCTGTAATGATAATTATCTTAAGTGTACAAAGAACAAATTGTGACTTATTGTGTCACAAATATTTTCATAAAAAGTAATTACACTTGGCCTGCTATACCAGCCTTATACAAGAAGAAAGTTCAAAGAATCTTAAAGTTGGTACACACACAACCAATTATCTAGCCTTAATTATATGTAAAATATTCAAGAAATCTTAGCCAGTGCCGTAGCATGGAAAGTTAAAGCCCTTCCTATGTCTCAGGTGACCCAGGTTCAATTAGCAGCTCTGGTGCCTGAGGTACTGATGGGATGGTACGGGGGGTGCCTATTCCGAAGGGAGACAGGAACATTCATCTCGGTGCTCCCTGAGGGGAGACATGGTCGATAAAGAGGGGAGCAGGCCTTGGACTATTCTCTGATTAGTGTAATGGAAGGGGGGATAGACAAGATGGCAGGTCATAACATAAAAATCCCTCCACGGTCACTCCACGGCAAGTACAAATATGACACAGTCATTGTCCATGCTGGTGTGAACGACCTGAGACGTACCTCCCTGGACTACATGAAAAGAGACATAGAGGAGCTCTCTGATTATGTAGCCCAGGCAGGTATGACCCTAACCCTGAGCAGTATCCTTCCTTCACCAAGAATGATGCCACAATATAGAGACAAGATGATCAGCTTTAACAATTGGCTTAATGTCTGGTGTCATTCAAAGGGGATCCAGTGTCTGTCTGCCTGGGATGACATGCTTGACAAGCCACGCTGCTGCAAGGGACGGCTTGCACCTGTCACCCTGGGATTCCGGATATTGGCTAAGGCTCTTGCCACCCCATAGTGCCTTTTTAGGCAAGGCTCAAATTCTAAACCTACCACCCTAGAAAACAAAAATGGGAAGAAACTGAGGGTAATGCTGCTCAATGCCAGAAGTCTAAATCTCAAAATGCACGCACTCGAGGCCCTTCTCAGTATGGAGAACATCGATGTCTGTGCTGTAACTGAAACCTGGTTCAAGGCTCCTGAGAGCACCCGGCACTATTAGGTTTTACCTCATATCATGCGTTCCGCCCCAAAACCCGGACCACACCATAAAAGGAGGGGTGTATCCATATTCATAAAGGATACCCACACCTCCAGGTTGGTGGCAACGCACAAAGCTCGGAAACCATCCAGGTGCAACTAACCATAGGCAAAACTGCTCTACAAATTGTAGCATGCTACAGGCCACCCTCTCAAACTCAGGAACCCCACACAGCCTTCCTGAAGACACTGGAGGGTATAAATGTATCTCCAAACACCATCATATTGGGTGACTTCAACTACCGAATATAGACTGGGAACATTACTCAAGCCCTAACTTTCTAGCCCAACGGTTCCCGGAGTTCATAAATTCAAATGCCATGGAACAGCTAGTCACTGTTCCCACGAGAGGAGAAAATATACTAGATCTCATTGTCACAAACATGGGGACAAAATGCTCCACACCGGAAGTATATCCCTCATTGGTGAGATCTGATCATAAACTAATCTCACTGGAAATCCACATCCCGCCCCCACCGCAAACAAAAAAGACCATAGTGAAGAACTTCTCTAAAGCAAACTTCACACTACTCAAGACTGGTGTGGTATCCTTCAAGGCCCCTGAGCCAGTGGAAACCACAACCCAAGCTGCGGAAGCCCTTACAAATGCCTTCTATGAACACCTCCAGGACTGCATGGATCAGGCAATCCCAAATAAAACCAAGACTCTTTCCACAAAGGGCAAACGTCCAGTCTGGTGGACCCCAGCCATTAACAAACTTTACAATAAGAGGAGAAAGCTATTACATGATAGAACAAAATCCATAAAAGGGAAGTCACCCCTGATCATTATTAGTAAAAAATACGAGCACTCATAAAATCAACTAAGGCCAATTTTGAGAGAAAAATTGCCATGGATTCAAAGGACAATCATAAGGCCTTTTTCAGCTATGTTAGGAACCTGGGTGGAAACTCCCAGATATGCTCAGAATTAGTCCAAAATGATACAAAAATCACTGAACCCACAGACATTGCCAACATACTGGCAGACAGGTTCAGTGCAAACTTCACCCCTCTCCCCTAAAGGAGAGATAACTATCCCAGCCGAGTGTAGCCTCCCGGACATCTCAAATGCGCAGGTGAAAGCTGCTCTCTCTAAAGCTAAAAACACAGCATCAATGGGACCGGATGGTGTCCCCGGCTGTGTGCTACACGAGCTAAATGAGGAATTAAACCCGCACATAAGGCAGCTGTTTAATCTCAGCCTTACCACAGGATACGTGCCCAAGGAGTGGCGACGGCAACTGTTGTCCCACTCCACAAAGGCGGCGCCTCACGGACCCTGGTAATTACCGCCCATAAGCTTAACAAGTCTAGTCTGCAAAGCTATGGAGAGGATCATAATGGAGCTCATAAATAAAGATATAGGGACTTGCAGACATTGGACCCGACCCAGTTTGGCTTTGTCAAGGGAAGATCATGCCTTTTGAACTTGGTCGACTTCTTGAAACAGTCACCAAGGCCATTGATGAGGGAAAGGCAGTCCATACAGCCTACCTTGACCTTGCAAAGGCTTTCGACACAATACCCCACTCGGGTATTGTAGAAAAACTTACCAGCTTAAATGTAAACCCATATGTCACAAGATGGGTTGCAAACTGGCTTAAGGACAGAACCCAAAGGGTTAGAGTTGCTGGCGCTGTGTCAGACTCCAAGCCGGTCACAAGTGGTGTCCCACAGGGCTCGGTCCTTGGCCCCCTATTGTTTGGCATCTACTTCTCACAAGTACACGCCAACATAGGAGGACTTTGCCTGTCAAAGTTTGCACACTACTGCAAACTCGGCTCCATAGTGGAAAGTGCATCAGACACGGATATCCTTCAGAAGGGACTCACGGAAACAGATAGCTGGTGCCAGAGCCATGGCCTGAAGTTAAACGCCAAAAATGTATAGTCATACCCTTCGGGAAAAACAAGGTAACCCCAAGCTACTATATAGGTGGCAATCCACTAAGCACAGAAGAGGTTATCAGGGACCTGGGGACCCAGGTTGACAGTGGCCTTTCTTTTGACACTCACATTGCTAAAGTGGTTAGAAAGACCTTCTACATTGCCCACCTGATCATGAAGGGATTCACATCCAGATCTAGTGAGGTTATTGTTCCCTGTACTCTTCACTTATCAGACCAATGATCGAGTACAATGCCCCATTTGGGATGTATCTCACCCGACATCTGCAGCAATTGGAGAGACCCCAAAAGTTCCTCACCAAAAGGATAAAGGGACTCCAAAATCTGTCATATGCTGCCAGATTGAAGAAACTCCAGCTCTATTCAGTCGCATACCGTCTTCTCAGAGGTGACATGTGCCTGACATACAAGGCCATGTCCAACCCGGAATTAATGGACATGCTCCACCTCAAAAAATCCAAATCCACCAAAACCACTAGAGCAAACGACTTAAACCTTAGCACGGATATAAATAGGACGTGCTGGAGGGATAGATTTATCACTCAGACTCCCAATGCTGTGGAATAAAATCCTGGTCCATGTGAGGCAGAGCACCTCGCTGGCTCTGTTCAAGAGAAATCTAGACCTGTGGATGGGAGATCGTAGGTTTACCCCGGGAATCATCTCTGTGTCACTGCTGGACAGAGGCACAACAAACTAATGGGCACAGTATTTTTTCATATAAGGGGTAGCGTAAGCCACAAAAATTTGGGCTAGGCTTATAAATGCCTTGGGGCAGATAGCCTAGTATAAACCTATGAACCTATGAACCTATAAATTGCTGGTGAGACCCCCTCCAGGGAACCCTTAAGTTCCACTCTGAATCCAGCCCAAAACAATCTGTGTTAGTCTGGGGGGTGAAAGGAGGGGCTGGTAAACCTACAGATTGATGGGGGCAGTGCAGTAAAAGACTGGAAAGTATGAAGCAAGAGGGCTAGGGAACAGAAAACAAATCTTAGATTACGGCTGGCCAGTGATGCAGGCTTCAAGACTGTCGATTCAAATAGAAATTCTGGAAGCTGAGAGCTTGTAGAAAGGAGTAGCAACATAACCACAGAACAGCTATCCTACTCTGGTGTGAGTGAAGGGGCTAGTAACCGCACTGCTCTTCCCTACCAGTGATTGCAGAAACTGTAGCTGGCAATGTCACACTAATAAGGACTATCTCTGGCAGACTCATTTATTTATGTGCAAAGGGAAGTGTGTATATACTGAAGCTATTACAGTAGACTGAGTGTGAGAACTAGTCCATCATCAAAGGGTAAAAGTTAGGGGCAGACCTGGAATGAAGGTAGGGTCTACATTTAAGGTGGGAATGAATGATCAGTAATTAGGCCATTGCCTATGGGTCACTACCAGAACAAATCTTCTGTGTTAGAATAAAAGCAAAATGGTTTAGTTGCCTCGATAAAAGCAAAGGCAGCAAACAGCTGAACTTCGTGGTCCTACCTTTATTGAATCAACCAGATCTTCAACTAAGATGAGGCGACGGAGCTCCTTGACTAGGGAGGCGAAGTAGAGGATGATCGTCTCTACATACTTCTGAAGTTGCTCTTTGGATACAAACATATCCATATCCAGGTATTCTCTGGAACAAACAGTCAAAGAAAAGGAAGGCATTAACCAAAGATAGTTGAAAGTAATATTTACTACATATTGATTAGGTTAGTATTCCAAATCTGTGATGTATATTCAACCATATAATCTACTGAGTAGAGTAATTAGTAAGTGATAAGCTTAGCTCATCCTCCATATATTTGGCTGCATGCACACATTTCCTTGATAGTAACTTCTGCTTCAAGGTATTTCTGTCTGACATTTCTTTACTGTACTGTCAGTTGTTTTAGGAAAATAGCTTCTGAGTTCACCTAAGTTATTAGTTTCATAAAACTGACCATTGTGAATTTTGCACTGTAATATATATCAGAAACTTAGTAACCAATGATTAAATTTCAGAGTTATATATTGTATGACGTTGGCCACTATTTAATGACCTAGTGCCCTGCCTTCATTTTATGTATATCTTTATCAGCCAAGATCTGAGAAGAACACTAATGCAAATAGATAAAAGACAGTATTTATACATATCAAAATATTTACTTAAGCATAAGCAACATTAATTACATGAAAAAGAAGTACATCATGGAAAGCAATCGTAATAGCTAACAGGAAAGTTTACAATATGTTCAATGCACACCTAAAATAAGATTTTCCTGCACAAAATGTCTCTATAATAACAATATGCCATTTCTTTTGTGCAATGTCATATGGTGTGAGTTTGTGTGTTGAACAGAAACTGCCAAATTCTCATGCTTGTGCCTTATAACACCCTGGGTATGAAGGAATATTTATTTATTGTATATTCCAACATGAGGAAGTGACTATAAGGATGTAGATATATATATATATATATATATATATATATATATATATATGGAGAGAGAGAGAGAGATATCAGTGTATATATAAAGACAGACAAATGGATGGATACCTATAAACATGCAGCAAAATTAAACCAAGCCCAAAATGTGACCATACACTTTGTAAAATAAACATGCACACTCACAAAAAAGGCAGAGGCTAAGATATTACATAGGAAGTGTTTTGGTGCTTTATTTGTTACTATTTTTTAACAAACCTGAGCATATCCATTTATATACAAAATTTATTAGAAATATACTTCTATTAGTGCACTGGCTGCATGTAACTTTTTAAAATTTTATAAAAGTAAGACATTACTTATTCCTAGAATGAGTCGAAAGAAGTCCTGTAAAGTTTTAGATGAAAGCATTTACCAAAACAGTTTTTTGGGTCTATCCCTGTTTTGTACTTACATATATATATATATATATATATGTATATATATATATATATATATATATATATATATATATATATATATATATATATATATATATATATATATATATATATATATATATATATATATGGGTCTACTATACATGATTGAAATTTCAAAAAGCCGAAACCTATATGGCCGAGACTATATGTTCGACTTTTAAAATTTTGAACATGTAAAAAAAAAATACCTACATGTTGCTAACAGGTGAGCAAGCCCCCCTGCACCCCACACCCCCTGCTATTTAAATATACCAACTCCAAGATCGCACTACAGTACGGAAATTGGAAATTTTCCAGTTCTGTGCTATAGGGAGCTGTCCGTTCAGAACGTTCAAACTTCCAAAAGTCAATCATATGGTCTCAGCCATATGAAAGTAGGCCTTTTGGAAGTTTGATCTTTTGTAGGTGACCCGTGTGTGTGTGTGTGTGTGTGTGTGTGTGTGTGTGTGTGTGTGTGTGTGTGTGTGTGTGTGTGTGTGTGTGTATGTGTGTATATATATATATATATATATATATATATATATATATATATATATATATATTATACAGGCACATATATACATGTAAACAAAAATATATAGATCGACAGATAGACATACAGAAAGCTCTTAAAAGTAGAACCCAAATAAAGGGTATTATAAAAACATGCATTTGACATTTGCACATTGTTTAGTTATTTTTGTTTAGCTGCACAACATTCATCCATGCTCTTGGTTTGTCAGCACAACTTTAACTACACTCTTGCATATCAGTAAAATGTCTTTAAGCTTCTCATGTTTACACCATTTGCTAAAAAGCTAAAGTAAAATTTTGTGCATTACAAGAACAAAGCACAAACACATACATAACTCCAAAACATTCTAACTCACCTAAAACAACCCCCAAACAAAATGCACTACAATACTATAAGGGCCACATTTTCCACTCATGTCAGTGTAAAAAAGAAAGCTACGCAAACCACACTTCTCATTCACTTCAATGTAATAACACATTCATATGCAACACATACAAAAACACTTGCACAACTCTTCAAAAAGTAACAGTGCCAACATAAACTTACTCTCAGCAAATGAAATTTGCTCATATTAGAATGAAAAAAAATCAAAACAAAAGGATAAAAGTTTAGATAAAACATTGACTTCATCTAGGCTATTGGAAAAGCAGCATTACCAGCCAGATGAACCTAGTCAGACCTGTTGAAACAAACTAAGGCATGAGTGACTAAACTCGTGTTGGGGTTGGAATGATGGTTATGGTGTGTACCTCACAGACAGAAGGTACAGGGTTTAATTTTCACCTTTGCAAGTGGGTTAGCTATGCTTGAAATAGCCCACAAGGCCTTTGTTACAGTCATTCATAAGCATCAGGAATACTCCTACTGCATTTGCACAAGCAACTATGAATAACGGTCTTTGTTCCTACACCACCAGTACCTAATAAACACCCTCCTACTTCACCTACCTATTTTTTTTATTATACAACCTGCTATTTGGTATAGAAACTATTTTTTAATAATATTATACATAAAATTCGTCAATCTGTTTGTGATGTTTGATGACCTTTTTGTGCTACTGCACAGAATTACTCAACATGACAATTGAGTTGTAAACTGTTTATTTCACGTAGTTCAATTTGCTTTTCTGTACCATAACTGTAATTCTTTTTTTGTCAGTGTTTTTCCCCACTCCCCCACTGGAAAGGGGTCACTGTTGCACAGACAGACCTTCTCAGCCAACAAAAGCAAAGACACAGAAGTCATAGCTCAGCTATCTTTTTTTAAAGCATGATCCAAGGGCTACTGAATCTGCCACCAGACAATGTTGAACTGAATCCAGATTTACAAGCATAGCTTGTCAGCACCTCATAACCTCAGCCCACACTGATATCCTGGACTTTTCTCCTCTTTTCCTTACTTCTTTATATGGCGTTCTGTACTAAACCTAAAAGTGAGGGTCCAGTCTAAGCACAAACTGGCAGAATGAAATAGAGAAAGGTGGTTAACTGCAATTGTACATTCTTGTGTTTATATCAGTATTTGTATATCTCTGCATGGTTATTTATGTATCCAATGCAAGTGTACATAGTCATTATTACTGCTTCGAAGTATGTAAAATTAAGAATTATATCAGAAAAAGGCAAATGTGTTATATAAAACAGCAAAATCTGGCACAAAAAAGTAATTGTTGTCTCTTCAAAGTTAAATGTAGAAAAACAAGTCATCTAAACAAGCATATAAGGGCAGCATAGTGGGCCAGTGGTTAAGATGTTTGTTTCACAGGTAATAAAAATGTGGCATAAAAATTAATTGGTTCTCCTCCAAAATTAACTGCAAAAAAAAAATTATGTAAGTAAGGGCAACACAGTGGATCATTGACTAAGATCTATGTCTTTTAGTCTTAAGGTTCAAGACTCACCTTCAGCCCCTGGATGTGTAACATTTGTATGTTTTCTTCATATGTATACAGATTTACTTGGGTTTTCTCATACCTCCCAAAAGTGCTGGTTAACTGGTTCCCCTAAACTGTCTATATATGTGTCATTTACCTCTTTCCTTGTTGCCCTGGTCATGGCTGAGAAGGAACAAACAGACCACTTAACTTACCTGGTTAAGAAATTATTTAAAAATATACAGAAAGAGACAGTGTGAAACAAGAGTCATAGAGACTGATATTTACACATTACAGTAGCTCATTAACTTCTAATTCACTTTATGTATTCATAATTAACAAATTACTATTAGTCTGAATTTATAGAGTTTGATATACAGATTTTATGTTATTCACTGTCAAAGAATCCTTGTCACTGCTCCTATAGAGCAAAGGTCTGTTTTTTCCTTTTCAAACACAAAACAACAGTTTCCCAAACTTCTCTCTATAATGAAACCACTTTTATATAAATGAACATTATGTAATAAATCAACAAAGATCAGTTTGATGAGTCATTTACAGCAAAAAGTGATGGCACAATAGTCTGCTTTGTAGTTAATACGAACTAAGCAGGAATAGAACCCCATACTTACTGGAAAGGGTTTGCCCCATCTGACTTATGAAGGGCTTGCAGTATTTTTTTGTACACCCTGAGACTGACAGTGGCACAGAGCACTAACAACGTCACATAAGAAACCACAGTGATCACGCTGAACTGGGAGAGGGAGAGCAGCACCAGCATAAGCCCAGTTAACACAATCGCCGATGTTTTCAGGTCCTTCCAGTACAAAAGGTCAGCCACTGCATGAGAAATAAAAAGAGCAAAATGGTTAAATATTCAGGATAGTTAAAGTATGCAATTCCTTGTAATGCATTCAAACCTAAAACATGTTTTGTATAGTTCCAGTTCACGCACAAAGCTCCTTATGGCATCCAGACATTTTTGGGCCTGGCTTCTTTAACTAAGCAACTTACCAGCTAATAATAGGCAGTATTAGAAAGTGCAAAAAGTTATTAACAAAATTACATTAACATTGTTAATTTAGGATATGCTGAAGTACAGAAATTAATCACTATTTATAACTTATTATTCATATTTTCATATTTGTGTTCATATTTTCATAACTGAGAGCCCTGGATGTTACTGAGGGGTATGGTGTGATATGCCAAGGTGGGAGACAGGGGAATTCATTGTCAACGTCCATTTACATCACACTATACCTGAGATATTGTTAGTTGCTTGTTAGAGATTATGAAAATAAACAATATTTCCATATGTATGTACTATTTCAAAAACCAAGTGACTTGCAAATTGTTGCATGACATTGGGTGAAACCTTAGATGTTGTTGAAGAAAACAGTCAGTGATATTTGTACTGTAAGCTGCACATATTCAGAGTTATTTATATCACTAATTATACAATTGAGCATATGTTTTCGTACTTCTTGAAATAGTTCAATAAATATATACTCATAGAGGAATTTCTTGTCATGTGAAAGCTTATATGTGGTTAACAAAAATGTTCTAACTGTATATGTCTAGAATATACAATTTCCAAGATATGAGAATTTGTTAGTGAAAGTTTAGCAAAAATATAATTTGAGGATTGTGTGTATTATAACACGTTATAGCATTTATGGAAAGACTTTGAATGCAATGACTATTACCAATGTAAAGAATATGTCTTACTGAGAATATTGCTATTTGTGCAGTTGTAATAGCTTTTACTGTTCATAAAACATTTACGTTTATCTATCTTATGATTTTTAAGATGATTTTTCAAAAACAAAATGATCAGGAATGCAAGCTGTGAGTAGGTTGCTAAAGGTGTGATATTCCATACCACATAGGTTTTCATGAGTTAAAGAGAATTTGCAGCATTGTAAATCTGAGCATTTTAAAATTAACTTTATGAAGAGTCTGCCGATAAAACTCATTTGCCTTGCATTCATTTTTGCCTCTTTGAAAGTATAAAATAATACAAACACCATGCTGTTTTCAGCTATTGTTCCTTCTTTTTCAGTAGGGGACACTTTCTGACAGCTTCTTTGGTTCATGAAGATGTTGCTGGTAAGGAAGTCAAATACTTAGAATTCTGAGAGGTCACAAAAATCTACCACTGTTAGGTTAATCCCCCAACAAAAAACTGCTTTTGACAATTTAAATTGAAATGGAACTGCTAGTATTTTTTCATGTTAGAAATATTTTGATTTGACCTTTTAAAAAATGAGACTTTCTTTTTATTTTATGAAGTATTTCCTTATCTATACTTATCATTACTTATCACATGAGTGGGCAAGTTCTCATATAAACTAATATCATTCTTTATTAGCAGAAGGTGAGGCTAACTTAAAAGATAGTCAGGTACTGGCACAGATACAAGACCACTGACAACCTGAGTTTAGACAAACAAAAAATGCCTAAAAAAAGATAAGCTTCTGGCAGAATCACATCATAACAACATCGGACGGTGCAGTGGTGTAGCTGTTAATGTTCTCCCTGCATCTGCATGGGTTTCCTCCGGGTATTCCGGTTTCTTCTGACATTCTAAAGACATGCATCTGGAGCATTTCTCCTGGGCGTCCTCTGAAAATAGGCTCTGTCCTAGTCGGACTTTCATGGTCAACACATGTTAAATAACTAAATAAATAAAATAACACAGCATGTTCCTAAAGGGCAAGAGGGGTGGGATGTGATCAGATGTAGTATGTCACTGCTTTAAAGGGAAGCATGTTATAATGTCACTGTAGTAGAGGAAGCATGGACAGCACAGGGCATCCACAAGGTAGCCATGGGAGCATGCACAGAGTTCATAGGATGTCATTTTAAGTGCATGCAAAGTGCTGTGGTCAACAGTAGCATTACTGCTGTGACTTAGTCTGCACAATGACACCCAGTCACTAACGCATTACCGGGTCTCCTCAGACTAATTAAATGGGCTACTCTATGCTACCTGGCAGTAGTCTTACATTCTAAATACTAATCTTCCATGGAAAGTACAAATTCCTATCAAAGAATTACTCCAGAACTATTCAAAACAGACACTGCAGGGTGGCTAAACATTCACACTGAAAGAGATACACAAAGTTTGGTATCAGATCAGGACACAGAGGCTCAAATCCTGCAAACCTCATAATAAAATGCCACTCTGATTATTATTTTGTTCTGCAATAAATACATAATTTTAAAAGTAAAGAGTAGTGTTGCGTGTTGTTGCAGCTGCTGTATTTTCTGCTGTCTTTACTGAAATAATTGATGTCAGCACAGTCTTAGGGGATCAGAGTTCTCTAAATAAAGAGGCAGAGGAAATGCTGACACACATGCACAGCACCCAGTGAAATACTTTGCTTAGGCCAAGACTAGGCTGCAACGGGTCAAAAAGTGCAAAACTGACACATGACCAACAGGAATACACTGTAAAAATATCTCCCTACAATGTCTTAGAACATCAAGGCTTATTACAAGAATAAACACACAGCACATATTTTCAACATTTATTTAATGGCCATATTTTCATAGGATATAAAAAAGCCAGTTTGAACTCATGGGTTATGTCATAGGTTCATACGTGTATACTAGGTCATCAGTCAAGTAGACCATTAGGAGCTTAGCCACAGCAATTCTTACTACTTACTTCCTTTACTCATATGGGCCTGAGAAGCTACACCTGGGTGAATTTAAAAATAACCATCAACTCATCTGGGTCAGTTGCTTTATGACCCTAACATTCAACTGACATCACATAAGGAGTGTTTGTGAAGAATTTCCAAAGTAGACAGCTGCAGTAACCTGTATAAATGCACACATTAAATTTACACAGACACATTTCTGTACTGGGCAATTCTACTATGCAATTACAAGTCAATATGAACATTTCATAGGATATAGAGGGGAAAGTCACTGAAAGAAATCATCATTACAGCAGCAGGCATCAGCTGTAATATTACATAAACTAAAGACAACTTATTTCACAACTCTGTCTAAAACAGTTACAGGTTCACAGGTGATTACTAGGCTAATGGCACATGAGCCTTTACAAACCTAGCCAATAATACCCAGGATATGACAATATTATATTTTAATTCCCCAGATATGGGATGGGATAGAATCGGGGTAGTGGGTCTTTCAGTGTTGGAGCCCTGAGTAATTTTACAGACTGTCTCTGTCTATAAGGGACATGGGCAGTACCCTAGGAGTAAATGTATCGTTCCCCATCCATTTATCCAAATTCTTTTTGAAGAAGGTGAGGGAGGGGCTTTGTTTTACCAAGATGGGAAGTATATTCCATAATCAAGATAACCTTTGGGAAATGAATTTGCTTCTTTAGCAAGTTTTGTTAGAGCCACAAATAAGGTTCAGGTCCATGGAATGCATAACCCTAATGTAATTTATCTTGTGAATATGTAACATTTTTATCAGGGCTAGATCAGAGAATGCCTTGTAGGTCAGGCATACAGTAAGTCACCTCTCAATAAACGATGTGAGATGAAGTAAAGGGATAGGGACTTTAGTTAGTCTGCATAGGACAGGTGTCTTACTCTTTGTATTTTATTAGTAACAAACCTCTGGGGCCACTCCAGTTGGTGTAAGTACCTGGTTGGGTACACACAGAAGGGAGCATTGAACTCAAGTACAGGCTTGATGAGGGAGGAATACAATGGCACTATGACTTCCTTTGACCTTAATGCCATGTCTTTACTTATAAGTTGAGCTACTCAGAATATCCTCACTGCTGTAGCTACCTAGTGGTCAAAGTTTAGGTTACTATCTATCTGTGTTCCTAAGTCCCTCACTGCTGGGTCTACTTTTAGGGGTATGCTATCAATATTATAATCTGCAGGGATATCTGATTTACAGAAGGGCATGATTACACATTTTTTGGCATTTAGTCTCAGACCATGGTTTTGGTACCAGTCATTTGTAATTTCTAGGCCTGTTTCTAGGATGTCAACATTGTTTAAGGATTCAATGTTTGCTCCCAGCTTACAATCTTTGGTGAACTTGATGAGTCAGAGGCCCCCTCAACATTTGCCTTCACTTCAAAGAAGTATATATCAAACAGATGGAATCCCAACACTGAGTCCGTGGGGCACCACTAGTAACAGGTTTTTAACTGGAAGTGGATTTGACTGTCCTGAGAACATGTGTATTGTCAGTGAACCAGCTGTGGTTAAAGAGGGCTTCTAGTGGCCCTGGTAGAGTCTGTTTTAAGCTATTTAAAAACCATCCTGGAATGTTGTCATGACCCATGTGGGAGTTGTGTTTTTGGCTTTAGCGAGTGCAGTAAGGACCTGTTCCCTTCTAATGACTGGTAGGGGGATGGTTCTAGATATTTCTTTGGGTGTGGTAGGAGGTGATTGGGGAAGAAGTTTGAACTGAACTTGGCCAGCAGGTTTGCTATAGTTTCAGGCTGGATGTAAGTGTTACCAATCATGATTAACTCAGCACATTGCTGAGCATTTCCCATGAGGTTACAAATATAATTAAAAAGCCTTATGGTTATCCTTCATCTGGGAGACTATCTTTGCCTCATAGTTTGCTTTGGCAAATTTGACCAACTCTCTAATTTGCTTATTTAGACTGGCGAGTGTCTTTTTGCACTATTTTGTCTGTTTCTATTTGGCTTTGAAGAGGATTTTTTTTTATTTTTGTTGAATAGCCTATCTATGCTAGGGCATGACTTTGGAGAGGATTTTTTGCCCTTTTGTTGAATTAGTTATTTATTCTAGGGGTCAACCAGGGTGGTTTATTTTTGCCAGTAATCATAGGTTTGACACGGACAGGTACTGCCTCCTCTATGCAGCTATGAATGTGGTTGTACAGTGCTGTTGTGTACAGCACAGAGTAGGCCTCAGTGTCATCCAGGTTTAGATTGACTTGGAAGAGTAATAAGCTGTCACTTAGTTTGAGGTAATTGGTCTTAGCAAAGTTCTTAACAGATTTGAAGTTTCGTGGGGGGGTTAGGTTAGTTTCATACTAAAGGAGATCATTTTGTGATCATATCTTACCAGGGAGGAGTTAATGCATGGGAAGAAGCAGCATCTCCCCATGTTCATGAATACTATGTCTAGGATATTTGTACCTCTAGTTTGGAAGCTAACTAGTTGCTCCAGGGTGTTTGCATTGATGACGTCCAAAAACCTCTGAGCAAGTGAATTATGAGTCATATAAGTCTCCCAGTTTATAGTGGGGTAGTTGAATTTACCCATAAGTATGGTGTTAGGCTGAATGTTAAGAGATTCCAGTAGGTTTAGGTAGGAAATGAGGTTTGTAGATTAATGTTAGGGGATCTGTAACTAGCAAGGATATGATAGGAGGCTGTACCTATGGTTAGTTGGACATGGATCAGCTCAAGTGAGTCATGTTGTTGGACCAGTCTAGCAATGCGCTTGTTCTTTATGAACACTAAGACACCTCCTCCCTTTGTTTTATGGGGGATCCAAATGTATGAAAGGCATTGTAGTCTTTGATAGCTAGGGTGCTGTCCATGGTTCTGAACCATGTTTCCATAACTGCACAAATGCCTGCGTTCTCTAGGGTGAGGAGTGTTTCCAGGGAGTGCGTTTTTTATTTACACTCCTGGCATTGAGCAGCAGTACCTTTAGGTGGTCATGAGTGATTTTTGTTATGTCGGAGGGTTTAACAACTTGGTACAGCCTAAAAAAGGCACTATGGGGCTAGATAAAGTTTTTGCCGGTATCCAGAAGCCAAGTGGTGACCAGTGCACAAACACATGGTTCATCTCCTAGAATAAACCACCTTTTTCTGACAGATGAACATGGTCTTAACATTCTGTCTTCCTCTCAGATATTTTCATAATATTTTCCTTGCCTCTCACTCTCTCTCTTTCCAGTGTCCATTGAAGATTTTATCATAGTCACTTTGCAGCAAATCTCTGACTGATTCTTCAGTTCCATGTTGTCCAGAAGGATTCTTTTCATGCTTTTTCTCACAAACATTCTGAATGATCTCCATGACTTTCAAAAATGATTCTCCAAACCATTCAGCATATACCTGCTATTCATATGATGACATCCTCCTATTGGTACAATTTCTAGACTACATAGAAAATATTAATATACAGTACACAAACAAGTCTACTCCAGTTTTGGCAAATATTATAAGCAGGTAGTCACCATGGGCTATACTCTGTCCTGCATAGTAGTAAAATGCAGCTGCATGGTCATTTCTTGCTAAACAAGTATCACAGATGCGAAATAACATTGCACTTGGGCAGCTGTCTTATTACTTCCAGACATTTCCCAAGCATGTTTCCACAAAATATCTCACTTTAGTTTAAAGTTACATTTCAGACTGCTTTTATTTACTGAGGAATCTCACATTAATAATAATGTCATATTCTCTAAAAGTCACAAAAAAGCTGTCTCTCCTTTAAACTGTAATAAATAGTTTGCTTTAAGTGTAAGAAGGGACATGCTAAGCTAACAGGGAGAACTTATCACTGACCAGAAATGTACTATATTATACACAATACACTAAAGTGCTTCCACGAAGAAAACTGAATGCCAGTAATGAAGATCACACCTCATAACATACTGTGCCTGCCTCACTCACCACACCCTAACTAATCCCCTGACTCCAGGTGGAGACTATCTATATTTCTGATGAATATCTGCATTACAATGTCAAGCCCACGATGCTCATCTGTTCTCAAGTCTCTGCAAATATTTTTAAGATCTGATAATCTTGTTGGTCTAGTTTGATTTATCACATACTGAATCAGAAACAGTTTGTCTGAATCTCTTAAAATACTTGATTTTTTTTCAAGATGTAGGAAGTTATATCTAGTAACACCTTATATACTTTGTTTTATGGGATATTTTTCTGCAGCATTATAAATTTTGTCAGTTCATAATTCAAAAATGTCAAATCCAGCAATGCAGCAAGATGAAAGTTTATATTTTTCTCAATGCAGGACTTTGCAAAGTTATAGATAAAAAATGCAGTTCTAAGTAAAATATTCATAATAACTGCTACCAGGATAATCTTTTGATTTGGCCAAGCAAATAAAGCTGCAGTGTTAATAAGATTTATTTTTTGCTTTCAATATGAGACATTAAATTTGCAGATCACAGTCTCTTTCTGTTATCTTAATCTACCTGACTTAAGTTTGAATCTTTCCTTTGCCACTTTATTTAGGCTTAGAAAATGGACAAACTGTGCATTAAACCCTGACTGCAGAACCAGTGGTGTCTGGCCTCAGAACACCCCTGGGCAGGTGTTATTTCCATAGTAACATACACTCTGCTGCGCATTATTGCTTGCTTTGAATTGCATAATTTATTTTGCCCATCATAACTAATATTTTTCCTTGCACAAATTTAAGGCAGACAATGCCATCAGCATATATATCTGGGTGGGGGGGTGTTTGTCACATTCAAATCACAAATGGTCAAAGTGACCTCAGCAAATCACAACTTAGCAATTACTAGTAATCAATCAACTTGTATCTTTTCTCTCGTCTTAATGGATAGCAAACTTCAAATATGCTATTTCTCTGACCTTTTGCATATCCTACTGTTAATTCTTCCATATGATGACAATCACATCTCTCCCAGAACATTGTATCAAACATGTGTAGTTTGTGACTAAATTTCATGATGATATAATGTCTGTTGAGTCTTTTTATTCTGTTAAAAAACATTGTTTTATCCATATCTATGTGGAGCTTTTCTCCCAGGGCCTCCATTGAAAATGGGTACATTATGACCAAGTCGGACCTTCCCAGTAAACAAATGTCAAATAAATAAAATAAATAAATAAACTGCAAAGGGCTTGTATTGGTAAGATACTTTTAGACATGTGATAATAACTAATATACAGAGAGTGTGTGTGTGTGTGTGTGTGTGTGTGTGTGTGTGTGTGTGTGTGTGTGTGTGTGTGTGCAGTTCACATCTTTCTTTTTACATTTATCTATGATAGTCTCACCCTTTTATTTTATTTCTAAATTTCTGGTGTAAAGCTTATGGCTTTAAAAACAAAATATGTATGCGTATATGTATGCATATGTGTGCGTTACTGCATGATGTCTGAACAATAGTTATAAAGTGATTGTGTGATTGTTAAAGACCCTAAATTAAATGCCATTTATTAGTTTGTGATTTTTAATTACCCATTAACTTGTCACTTGACTAGCATTTGTTTAGCATGTCAAAGATAATACCTGACATAGAAAGGCCTAACTAAATATCCGAATGATGTTGGTATAAAATAAAAAAATGCTAATAATTGAAGAAGGAAAGGTGTGGGCAGGAGGGGAATGATAAAGCATGAAAGAACTACAACATAAACAAGAAGAATATGAGAGACAGGAGAAGAGCTCAGCATATGGGACAGTAGTTACCTCATGAAGCTTTGGGGTGGCAGAGGATGTAGGGTCTAATTTAAAACATGGGGGTTTTGAGAACAATATGGGAACAAGGAACTGAAGTGAATTAGCTAGTCAAGCAAGAAAGTACAGAATGGAAAAGGAGAAGATCTATCAGGACATCAGTATTCAGGATATGATTGGAAAAGACAGTATGAAGAATACTGATGACAGGAGGACATGGGCAGAGATTGTAGAAGCGCATTCTAGTGGTATGGCTAAGAATAAGATAAAG
Source organism: Protopterus annectens (assembly GCF_019279795.1). Lineage (NCBI taxonomy): Eukaryota > Metazoa > Chordata > Ceratodontiformes > Protopteridae > Protopterus > Protopterus annectens. The sequence continues at coordinate 172,709,573 of NC_056725.1, forward strand.
AAAAACATGTAGAGTATACAGCCATGAAAGTAAATGGAGAAGAAAGCCAAGATGAAGGGCCTGGTGCAAACAGCAGTGACATGCTGAAGGGATACACAGCCACAGGTGTTCACACACCCCCAGGTGGTCAAGCAAGAATCAACTTCACAAGAAAAGTAGGTGGAAACTGGGGAAGGAGGGGCACTCAGTCAGAATAAAGGGAAAGATACTGAAGAGGACAAAACTGTGGACAATGCCACTAAGCAAAGTACTTGGGTGATGGGAAAGAGATCAGATACAGCACATGCCAGCAGGCTGCCAACACAGACTGTGAGAATGGTTGGGGTGTGCAACTGAGGAGCTGGAGGGGAAACACCATGCACTAAGAAGGTAAGGAAGTGACACTTAGTGTTTGGACAGAAAAAAGTCTTTTGTTATTGAACACTCAAACATCAAGAGATTAAAATTCATGACAAGGAACACAGGGGAGACCAGAAGACACCAAAGCTGTTTATGACATCTGTGTAGTGATGAGCCATGGTTTAAAATAACAGAGAGTACTCCAGCTGTGCAGGGCTGTAACACCTTCCACACATTTAGACTACCTACTGCACAGAAAAAGGAAAAGGTGGAGGTGTCTCAATCTTCATCCAGAAGAGACTCACATTAAGGATGGTAAAGCAGTATTATGCACTGCAGCTTCTTCAAGTCCAAATAACCAGCTGTAAGGTCCCATGCCATATATTAGTTAGCTATAGAACTTCCTCTATGGCAAAAGAAAGACACAACTCCTGTCTACACAAACTAGAATCACTCAGTATTAAACCCAAAACCATTTTCTTAGGTGATCTAAACTATCCAGTTATAGACTGGGAAACCTCCACCACCATTAGTGCACAAGCACAGAGGTTCCTGGACCTTAGCCATACAAATGCCCTGGAACAATTCGGGTAATATATTGGATCCTGTCCTTACTAATATAGCAGCATCTTTCCCCATTCCTTGTGTATCTTCATCACTTGTTAGATTTGACCACAAAGCAGTCTCCTTCAAAATAAAAATGAAACCAAAGATCCCTTCCTCCTAAGATACATTTAGAAATTTCATTTAAGATAAACTACCTACTCCTAAGTGATACACTGGCAAGCTGCAAATCCCCACCAAACCCAGGTAGTTCCACTTAATTTGTATAAATATATACCACTACACTATACCAGCATATCAACAGCTGCACAGTTGTACCCATTGGAACAAGTGCAGGGCAAACACCAGAAGCAAACTCACACGATGAAACTATAATATCAACAAGCTTTATAATAAAAGGAAAGAACGTTGATCAAAAACTAAAAAAAGAGTAATACCAAGAATGTTACAAATAAATGAGACAAATAGCAGCATAAACAACACCAACAGAGGTGCAAGTAAAGTAGCCATTGGGTCTAATAAAAATATGATTAATTGTAATTCTTTCAGTGCACAACATGTGGGTGCACTGAGAACAAAACCCACATCACCCTGCACCAGTTTTATTTTTAGTAGAAAGGCCTCTGTGGCTCCATTCAAGCATGTTCTTAATTGAAGAACCCCCTCTAAACACTATCAGTGGTTTACATCCAAGTTTAAGTAAATTCTCCTGGCAACAAAAAATCTGTCAGTTCTTACACAAAATGTTGTAAACACTTTGTCTGTCAGTAGAGAATTTTGTAACACATGAACATCTGTAGCTTTTAGGAAGTGTATTAGTAACTAAAATAGAATGGAGATTATGTGAAGTCACTTCTATTTAGAAGAGGACAAATGTCACTTTTTTCTCTCTTAGCCTGCACTTGCCTTTTAATCTTTTCAACAAAAGTCAAAGGATATTCCCTAGACCTAAACATCTCTGTAAGAATGTCACATTGTGTAATGAATTCCACATCTTTGGTCACCGTCCACGCCATCCTAACAAATTGGTCTTTTACAATGCCCTTTCTAACATGTTCTGGATGACTACTGGGGAAATGTAAAAGGCTATTACAATAAGTTGGTTTTCTATATACATTACTCTAAAATTGCTTATGTACCATATCCTTTTTAATTTCAACATCTAAATAACGTATATTAAATTCACTATAAAATTAGTGAATTTTAAAAAGGTAATGGTATTACTAATATATACCAAAAATTCCCGAATGTCTAAATCATTTCCTTTCCAAACAAAAAATATATCATCCAAATAACAATGCACCCACATGTGCACTGAAAGAATTAAAATGAATCATATTTTTATTAGACCCAATGACTACTTTACTTGCACCTCTGTTGGTGTTGTTTATGCTGCTATTTGTCTCAAATGTTATAGTTTTTAAGTAGGTAAAACCCAGAGGAAAATGAAAGAAAGAGTTTATGAGCACATCCGAGACATGAAAAATAAGAACACCAATAATGCTCTATATAGGCATTTGAAGAATTTTCCCACCCACTGTTTTAAATTTGGGATTCTGGAAGGCTTGAAAAAAGATGTACGTGGAGGACCTTTGGTTGATGTACTTGAATTTAAAGAGCTCTGATGGCAAATAAAACTAAACACTCACATACCACCAGGATTGAATGACAGTATTAGTATTATTAGTTATTTGAAGTTACGGTCTTATCTTATTTGACATATTTTAACATGAACTAGGGAATGTGCATTGTTTAAGTTGAAAGTTTTTTAAAGTTTCTTTAAAACTATCTAATTATAAAATTGTTTAATTGTTTCATTTGTTGATTGTACCTTTTGATTGGGGATGCTGGGTCACGTGTTATCTTTTTGACTGCTTTCATACATGCATTTGAGATACGTTTTTTATTCTAATGAAGTCATTTGTTACACACTAACAAAAGTGCTCAATAAAATAACTTTTTCCTAGGTCTTTCTGTGTGGTGAATCTACTTGGAAGAGGTTTTTTTATTTTGTGACCTTAAGAAAAATGACAAATATATACAGACTTTTGTGGGTATGCATACTTACTGAATTTTAAATTGCATAATTCCTGCTAAGTACTTTTAAATTAAAAAGGACATTTTCATAAAGAATGGGATGGTGTGTTTATTTATTGCAAGTCTCTGGCAAGTGAAGGAAATTAGAAGTGCATTCATCTAACTGCAGGCAGAAATTAAATTATGTAATCTGAAACTGTAAATGTAATAGCATGTTTCTGAACAGATACAAATGATTGCAGAAATATTCAATGTGGGGTAAGAAGCATACATCACTAAATATTAGGATTCCTATTACAGCAGACCTAAATATTAGCAAACAAAAAAAAAATAGCATAAACTAGTCATCTCTAAGAAGTTGTGAGGTGATGCTCTGACTGTGACCCAGATTACCTGAGATTGACTAGCAACCTTGGCACTGGAGGATCCAGGTAGGAGGAATAGGAATGAGTACTAGGCACTGGCTTGTCTATCCTGACATGTGGATGTTAGTGATGTGGAGTTTTCAGCTGGTGCACTGGCACCTGGGAGATCCCACATATAAACGCATGCAACACAAGGACTGAGATGTGCTCTGTGGTTTTCCACACAACGTTTAGTACTGCTGGTAAATTTCAACACACACAGAGAAGCATGCACTTGACAATGGGCAGGCAGCATAGACCCTATATCAGTGGCATACATGACAGACTTCTAAAAAAACCCCAGATAAGCTACAGTTTTCAGTGTGTGATACCTTAAACATCCTGTAATGGAGGTCCATGAGATATATGTAAATGGGTTCCCCTTCACAAAGTCGAACATTCAGAAACTCGAAATGCATATGGCCGACGCCATATGCTCGAATTTCAGAAACTTGATTTTGTGAAAGAGAATGAAAAAAAAAAAAAAAACGTAACACAAAAAAAGTGTTTCTGCGGGGGAGCAAGCCCCGTTACTTATTTATTCCGTCTCTGAGATCGCACTACAGTGCAGAAAGGGAAATATCCCATTCTGCGCTGTATGCCGTTCCCCATTCACACAGTCAAGCTTCTACAATATCGAGCATATGGTATTGACCATATGCATTTTGAGATTGTGGCCTTTCGACTTTGCGAAGGGGAGCCATGCAAATGACACCTTAAGGACATCAAGTGTTTCAGCTGTTCAGAACATAAATAAATAGCCCCACAAAGTCCATAAAAAGAGAACACAAACTGAATAATTAAAATAATGAGTTTCAGAGGCAAGAAAAACTTTTCACTTACACTCTGTTAAATCCTTTGTGGGAGGACAATGTATTATATTTAAGTTTGAACACACTCTTTTTTTTTGCAACAGCTGCTTCAAGTATTTGCATGTTCTAAAAAGTAACTGCAACCTTTTCCAAAACAGTGCTTTTTTTATTTCAGAAGACTGGGTATTATTAACTTGTTTAAAAAGCAATGCAACAAGACTAAAGCTAGTGATATTTTTTGAACTTTCTAATATTTTCCTTAAGTCTAGCATTAATCACTGTTTCAGTTTCAACCATATGAAATAACTTGCAGGGGCAGGAAATGCAATACCACATCCTTTTAGTATGTTAATTAGACATTCTTGATGTTGAAAACTTAATGCCACTGATTATTTTTAAAACAGAAACAATGAAGGAACAAACAGTATAGCCATTACAAGGGATTGCAAACCTATATGCTGAAAGATTAAGGGCCATTAGAAAAAGAGAGAACTTAGAAGTAACTCTGAACTAACATTTCCCCAAGACTCTTGCTCAACAAAATGAAAAAAAGAAAAAAAAAAAGAAAGATTATTTTACAGTAACTTCAGTAAATACCTCAGATAAAACATTATATCAGGAAACAAGGTAAACATGACATTTTAAGCTGAACCAATGAATAAGATCATAAAAGAAGGAAGTCTTCCAGCTTTTTCCTTTTGTATGCTAGGTAAACCTAAAAATGCTGAATTCTTCTTCTTCTTCTTTCGGCTTTTCCCAGTTCGGGGTCGCCACAGCAGAACACCGGTTCGCTAATGATTGGCAGTAGATTTTTATGGTGCCGAGGTGCCCGCCCAACCTTCAATGAAGGCACGCCCATTCACACATGTCTTTAGAATGCCACTCGACTGCGGGGAGGACGTGCAAGGCGCTCCAGCCGAGAATCAAATGGGAAATGCTGAATATGATGTATAAAATGCTGTCCAACAGGCATTCTCAACCTCACCGTTATTGTACTCTGACTAATAATGATCTGCATTAAGGCTCTTCCTAAAGCCCTTATTTAGAACTTGTAAGTCTTTCCAGTCTTAAAAATTCCCATTCAAGGAGAGTAAATATCAAATATTCTTCTAATGTACAATTTCAAACTGACCAATTGTTTCGGCAGATACATATTACTAATTTTAATGCTTATTTAAAAATTCTATGAATATTTTCACAACTAGAACCAATGCCAGAAACATTTGTTAGTAAAAAAATAGAAAGACAGGCAGCCACAATCAAGCAATTAGTAATCACTTTTAATAAACATCTTTCTACAAAAAATAATCAAGCCTCAAGCATTTAAATAATTAATTATCAAAAACCTTTACTGCAAGTTGGCAGTTGGCAAGATCTACTCTCTCATAAGTATCCTTGCATTTGAGATGGTAAAAACAATTTCTTTGTATTGATCAACATTCCTAACAACCAACTTTTTCACTTCATCTACTGATTTAAGCACAAGATGAACATTACCTCTTGGTTCAGTTAAAGACATCTATCTAGTGTCAATTACCCAGATTAAAATGATTACAGCCTGCATCATAGCAGTCACTAGAAGGTTTATGAAGCTCCCCTTATATCAGGAAGGGAAGGCTTTAATTCCATCATTTCTAAAGGCATAGGTAGAATCCCTTCTTATATTATCAATGCAGCACAAGTCCAAATAGCAATAATCATCATAATCACAGTTATTATTTGAATAAGGAAAGTCCTCTGCATTAAGGGAATTATTTTTACACAAAGGAAATGCTGCCTATGAAAAAAACATGGTGAAGGGTTCGGACCTTGTCTTCAGCATATTAAGATCCAAGATAATTCTGTTTGTATGTCTAAAATGGGGTACTGACAGGCCTACTTTCTCTAGCTTTAAATTATTACATGAATTCCCCATTTAAGTAGCACAGTTCCTCAAGTACCAAGGAATACACAGAGTATTACTTCTTTTGAGCTTGGAGGCCACTGCACCCCCACCCCCCATTCCAGACAATTGCTCTCACCTGTCCACACCCAATTCTCCTTCACAACACAGTCATCGTCTGTAATATGGCTCAGCAACAATTAAATTCTTAGAGCACAGAAATGCAAAATGAAAAGCAAGATCATACCAGACAGACTATCACTGCCCTTCCCAAAACACACTAAGGTTTCCTGGTTTCAAGCAAAAACTCATTTTCTGGTGCCAGCTACTACCTTGGCACCTGTAGGGTTACATGAAACCCAGACAGACCCAAAGTTCCTGCATTTTTTCTGCTTTCAACACCAGGAACACAAAGCCTCAGGTAACAGGACATTTCAGTGTTGCTGATCCTTAATCTGTTGTTCTGTTCCTACAAGCTAAAAAGAATTTTATTATAAACCCTGGTGCCTCAGGCACAGTTTCACAATGGACATAGACACCCCCAGGTAAAATAAAACACAGTATATTTAAAACTTTTAATAAAGCTCCATAAAGTAGCATCTAGTAAGCAATAACTGGTTACAAACACACCAGAAGAAATAAAGGATCAGTATATACAACGTTAAGAACAACGAATAACTGAATCTTAAGACTCCAAACTAGTTCTATATTTGATTGCATGAGGGACAAAACATACTATAATATGAGTAAAACTTTGCTTTTCTGTAGTAACAAATTTAACATCCATCCACTCTGCAGTACTACAGACTAAAGTTATACAAAAGTCACAGCTTTACTGCAATCCAGATTTGATGAAGTATATTGTCAATGACGTTTTTACTTGCATGCATCTGCTGTTATCTTTATGTTAAGATATATTTGTCAAATGTTTTTTATTGCTAAAACTGAAACAAGTTTCAAACAGGGGCTTCATGAACATTTTTATGACATAAAAAAATCAAAATCAAAATGTAGAAAGCAACATCTAAATGCATTTAAGGAAATTCGTGGATTAAAAAATCAAAATGTAGAAAGCAACATCTAAATGCATTTAAGGAAATTCGTGGATTAAAAAATCAAAATGTAGAAAGCAACATCTAAATACATTTAAGGAAATCCGTGGATTAAAAAATCAAAATGTAGAAAGCAACATCTAAATGCATTTAAGGAAATTCGTGGATTAAAAAAATCAAAATGTGGATAATTTTGCCTCAATGCATTTAAGGAAATTTGTGAGCGAATGGACTGGGTTAAGGTGAGGTGCAGTAGTTAAGGACTTTAGGGTTAGGGTGTGGGTGAGGTGAGTCTGCGGTACTGACAGACTTTAGGGTTACGGGCGGGTTAAGTGAGTTAGGGTTAGGGCACAGGTCAGGTAAATGTGTGATTGTGTGGACGTGAGGGTTAGGGTGGGGTAGGTGAGTTAGGGTTAGGGAGCGGGTAAGGTGAGTGTGCGATAGTTAGGGACCTTAGGGTTAGGGTTGGGTTAAGGTAAGTGGGTAGCTAGTGGTGTATTTCTGGTTTAGTATAGGGTTTCGTGAAGTGTATGTGTGTAGATTATTTATTTTGGTGTGCTTGAGCTGTGTGTATGTTTGTTGGAACAGCAATTTTTTTCCCTGGGAAAATATTCGCTATTCTGACTGTTCGGTTTTCTGTTATTTCGATTGAATGGGGTCGATATTATAACATTCGATGTTTTTAGTCTTTGATGTTATAATATAGACCCTATATATATATATATATATATATATATATATATATATATATATATGGTTTACTATTAAATGTTCGAATGCACTCCGTGCGGCAGCGACCCCATCGACGCGTTTGCGCGAACCGAAACACCGAAACCGTTTCGATAGCGAACCGAAACCGCGAAACTCCGACGATCGACATTACCGGCCGCGCAACACCTCCACACCCATGCTACCATGGGTCGGATGGGGGCGAGATTTTGCCGTTCGCACATCTGGGCGTCGGTGTAGTGACGTTCGCAGTTCCGCGTTCGGGCAATGCGCGTCGCACAAAACGGGATCGACAATTTGATAGTAAACCATATATATATATATATATTTAATGTTAAGGAGTTACACCACATCTGGCATGGTACACATTTATTCTAGACCTCTCAGTTTGAATGTACATCTCACTGGGAGTAATGCTATTTAACCCTTAATTTTCTTAAACAGGATATAGACAAAACCATTCTTAGATATAAATGCAGGAATTACTGTGAGCAAGTGACATGGCACACAGGGATAAAGTCCTGATTGTGATGCAGGTGCCATGGGTTTGATTAGTGGCTCAAGCATCTGTGGTGCTTGTGGGGATAAAAGGAGCTCCCATCCTTGGCAGGGAGGAAGGAGGGTTGTATGCATGGATACACAGTGCAGAGACTAGGGAAACAGATGCAAAGTGCTTCCTGATGGTAGGAAGGGTGGTTTGCTGACATCAGCCCTAGGCAGAAGTGAGGGACAATTTGTCACAAATCTACCCATTGCACATGCCACCCATGTGGTGCTACCGGAACCTACATGAAATGGGGAACAAAATTAGATATAAAAAATTCCAAGCAGTAGTATGACATGAAGACATGCACCTTTGATCTCCTCATCAGCCCTGACCTTTTTCAGAACAAGTTTAGAGAGGCCAGGAGGGGGAGGGAAGCCTGGAGAAAGAGAAAAGTAGAGGAACAGGAATCCACTAATGGTCTGACGTGGGAGAAAAAGGAAAACAAAATGAGCGTATAAACAATTTAATACTTGTTTGCCATTTGTTTCTTACAAGTGGACTGCATCCTAAACAAACTACAGATGCTTATTTCACTGAATATTAGAGCCAAAGGTTCTGAATTTCCTCATTTGTTTGTTTCAGAGTAGTTTGTAGTTTAAGAAAATAATACATAAGGAGCAAACTATTAATAGAAGCAAGACCTGATCTTACCAAAAGTTGAGAGTGTGTGCAGAGCAAATGAAATTGCCTAAACATAGTGAAAATAATTAACTAAGTCATGGTGTGCACAAGATAAAATGTGAGTAACATAAGAAAGAGATGATGAAGGAAAGATGTGTGCAGTTGCACGCTGTTGAACTGAAGCATGAACATTTGCTGTCTGTAAGTAGTATTAAAATAAAAAGCTCTGATACAGTGAAAGTATGAAAATGCATCAGAAATAGTGAGACAAGAAGGCAGTTCAGACTGCTGATAAGAAATGCTGAGCATTAATGGGCAAAATGTTAAATTTAAACTAAACACAGATGCAGAGTATAATTTGTTTGAATCTATTTTACATTTTGAGGCTTGATGACTATGAAAGCCATCTGTTTAATTTTATCCCTACTCACTTTCTAAATAAAATAATCTAAGTTAATTCAACTTTGTGGATAAAGAGAAAATATCCTTAAAAGAAGGGTGATCTTGATAAATTCAAACTATGGTCTACAATCAAAGATGAATTCAATTATATTAATTCACTGAATCCTGGTACAAAAATAGGCATTGATTTGACTCAATTATCTGGATACATACTTCAGGAAAATAATCAGTGCCTCTCACAAGAAGAACCAAGCAAGGAGTAAAGTAAATACAACATTTAAGTATCATTAAGAAGCCATTAAAGCCCTAAAACAAAGCTAGTACTCTTTAGCTCCCACAGAGCCACACATCCCACTGATTCTTTCATCTCCTCCTTTAACAAGACCACAATCACCCCCACAAATCATACCAAACTCTTAGGGGTTGAAATAGATAATCATCTTAGATTTGACCTACATATTTCTATATCCATAAAAAAGTACATTAAAAACTTGGCCTACAGTATTGCAATAAAAAATTCCTCATTGAGCACTCCAAAACTACAATAGCGAGGACTCACCTACATCCACCCTACTTTATGCCTCCCCCATGCTTACAAATCTCCGCAAATCCGACCTAAATAAACTTGATAGTTGTTATAAAATAGCCAAATTTGCTACAACCTCTCCCATCAGAACACATCACTGTGAATGCCAAAGGAAACTCAATTGGCTAGATCTACCACTACTACTTCAATTCAATCAACTATCACTAGCCCACAAAATAATACATAACTCTTGAAAACACCCCAGCCCTACAAAATCTTTTGCAACCCTATACAACCGCCAGGCCCTTGAGGTCTAGCACACAAAACCTCCTCAAAGTAACGAAATATAACAATGAAGCTGGTAAATCTGTCTACAGCCACTGTATAGCAAAAACCTGGAACTCCCTTCCTGCCCACATAACTGACAACAAATCACCATCACAGTTCAAGAAGCTTGTTAAAACTCACTTTTTAAATAATCAACTGTGCTCCTGTATCCCCCCTGGCTAATGTCTCATTACAACACTTCACCTAACTTAAGTAACTCTGCTAAGCCAACCAATCATAGTACTGTACCCACTTAATACTGTTAATCTACTGCTCATCCCATCTCTCCAGGAGTTAGGGAAAACTACCCCAGCAATGTTGTGCTTTCCATAAGCAACTAAAACCAGGAGAAGACATACTGTAAATCAATTTGTTATCCTTCTGAACTATAGCGAGCATCATCTGCTCTCTCAGAGCCTTATTCTACGTGTCTCTGCTTTTACTATGATAGTAAATCTATCACAGGAATCCTAAACTTGGGAATATCTTCTAAAATGTAATATTATATTGTAGACAACGAATGTATCCTATCTGCTAGTTAATACGTATGTCAAAGTCTCTTCTATATAAATTGTATGTCAAAAGTCTGTCCTTAAAACTATGTTTTGTAAAAAATTGTTCTCTTGTAGCTTTTCTCCCCGGGCCTCCACTGAAAATGGACTTGTAATCCAGTTGGACTCTCCCATCAACAAATGTAAAATAAATAAATAAATAAATTCCAATGCATATGTCCTTGGTGTAAGAGACATAGTCTGGTGTAAACCTACTTTAGAAAAAGGCCTTAAAATCAAAGTAGGTTATCAGTGCATAATGCTAAGTTCTTTTCAACATTAAATGCAAATCAGGGTTTGTGGCAGATAAATTTTGGATTAACAAAGCTCGAGTGTATATGCTTAATATGTAATTTAGAAGTGCAGGCACTTCACATTTCTATATGATATTTCTTCATCAACGGATGTATTCCAAAGCACTGCTGCTCAACTAATTGAAGGCTTGAATGCTGCTGCAGACATAACAGATATTGGTGTGGAGTCAGGCGTGATCAGTATGAAGAGAGATAGGTAAGGCTGCAGAATAGTTTAAGACAGCAGAATTCAAGTTTAATAGCAGCAAATAAAAAGACTGCCAAGTTTGAAATACATGGGTCATAATCTGGCAATGAAGTGTCTGAAGCCTGATGCAGATAATGTCAAAGGAATTGTGCACATGCCAAAACCAGAGGACAAGTAGGTGTAACAGAGATTTCTAGGAATTATGCAGTATCATGATTCTTAGGATGATGTTAAAACATTAAGCTTTGAAGTGGTTGGGTTTTGAACACTAAAACAATTATGAATAAATAAATACTAAAATATGGTGCTATCAACAAATCAGTTGTGTTGCAAGAACATTTAATTCAAAATGGTTGAGCACACAACAAATCCTACAAATATATCATTTGCCTGATGGTCAACTAAGAATATTTACAGATATACAAAAAAGATATGCTTACTAAGAAAATGAACTATGAGAAACAGTGTGTGGATGTGAGAAATTTCATAAATTTGTTTATAGCATTTATTGGAAATACACAACAAACTCATCCAATTCATATTCAGAAGGTCTTTCTAAGAGGTATTTCCAAGACATCAGAGGAAGTCACAAGGACAAAATGATTGACTTCAACAATTGGCTAAGCTTCTGGTGCCATTCTAAAGGGATCCAGTATCTGTCTACCTGGGATGACATGGTCGACAGACCATGATGCTTTGCCAGAGATGGCCTGCACCTGTCACCCCTGGGATTCCGGATACTGGCTAAGGTTCTTGTCACCCCTATAGTGCCTTTTTTAGGCAAGGTTCAAATGACAAATTCACCACTGTAACAGGAACAGGCAAGCAAAAACTGAGGGTGATGCTACTCAATGCTAGAAGTCTAAATCTCAAAATGCACTCACTCGAGGCACTCCTTAAAATGGAGAACATCGATATCTGTGCAGTGACTGAGACCTGGTTCAAGGCTCCAGAGAGCACCCCTGCATTACCAGGCTATAACTCATACCACACTTTTCGGCCATGTAACCTGGACCGGAACACCAAAGGCGGAGGTGTGTCCATATTCATTAAGGATATCCACACCTCCAGGCTAGTTGGTCAGCATAATGCAGCTGAGGTTATCCAAGTGCAACTAACTCTGGGCAAAGCTGCAATCCAAATTGTAGCTTGCTACAGATCACCCACCATGCCCCAGGATTCCCACTCCTCTTTTCTTGATGTACTGGAAAATATTAGGGTTCAACCAAATGCCCTAATAATGGGTGATTTCAACTACCCCATCATTAACTGGGAAAAATACTCATGTACCAACTCTTTCGCTCAACGCTTTCTGGAATTCATAAACTCCAATGCCCTGGATCAACTTATCCACACCCCCACCAGGGGCAACAGTATCCTAGATCTAGTCATTACCAACATGAGTGACCAGTGTTCCACACCTGAAGTCAATGCCTCATTGGTCCAATCCGACCATAAGCTAATTACCCTAGATACCCACATCCTGCCCCACCCCCCATTAAGGAAACCATGGTAAAAAATTTCTCCAAAGCCAACTTCATGCTTCTTAAGACAGAACTTCATGACACCCATGCAGATGGATAATACAGTTACGACTACCGAATCCTACACAATTGCACTTTATAAGCACTTACATGAGTGCATGGGTCATGCTATCCCAAACAGAACCAAGATGCTATACTCCAAAAAAAGGAAGCCAATCTGGTGGTCCCCTGCCATAAACAAACTGTACAACAGAAGGAAGAAACTGTTGCAAAAGAGAGTAAAATCCCATGAATGGATGAGCTCCCTGGTCAGCCTCAGTAAGAAGCTGCGATCCCTGATAAAACCTTCTAAAGCTAGTTACGAAAACAAAATTGCCACTGATTCTAAAGACAACCACAAAGCATTCTATAGCTATGTCAAGAATCTCAATGGCAACACTCAGATCTGCTCTGAGTTACAGCACAATGGCACTAAATATATACAGACCCAACTGATATTGCCAACATCCTGGCAGATAGGTTCAGTGCTAACTTTACCCCCTCTCACCCCCTAAAGAGCCCATATCTATACCGGAAGAATGCAAAGTTCCTGTAATCACGGCTGCACAGGTAAAAACCACACTCTCCAAAGCCAAGAACACAGCATCCATGGGATCAGACAACATCACAGGCTGCTTTCTACATGAGCTACAGAACAAACTGGCACCCCACCTAAGTACCATGTTCAATCATAGCCTCACCTCAAGTTTTGTGCCTGCTGAATGGCACACAACGACGGTTATCCCACTCCACAAGGGGCGAGCCATCATGGACCCCGGGAACTACCTCCCCATTAGCCTGATGAGCCTGGTCTGCAAGGCTAAGGAACATATCATCATGGAACTTATAAACAAAGACATTGGTAATCTCCAAACTCTGGACCCCACCCAGTTCGGGTTTGTAAAGGGAAGATCATGTCTCCTAAATCTGATAGACTTCTTTGAAGCAGTCACCAAAGCCGTAGACAAGGGTAAGGTGGTTCACACAGCCTATCTAGATCTTTCCAAGGCTTTCAACACCATCCCCCACTCTGGAATTATAGATAAACTCACTAAATTAGGTATAAATCCCTATGTCACAAGATGGGTTGCCAAATGGATCACTGACAGAACCCACACTGTGAAAGTAGCAGACTCCAAATCTGACTTCAGACCAGTGACAAGTGGAGTACCACAGGGTTCAGTCCTGGGTCCTCTCCTGTTTGGTATCTACTTCTCTGAAGTACAGGCTAACATAGAAGGTCTTTGGCTAACAAAGTTCGCAGATGACTGCAAACTAGGAGCCATAATCAAAACTCCTAATGATGTCGACATCCTACAAAAGGGCCTCACTGAGACAGATGCCTGGTGTCAAAGCCATGGCCTCAAGCTCAATGTCAAAAAGTGCATTGTCATCCCCTTTGGTAAAAACTCTGTACCCATGAACTACAACATAGGCGGTAGTATACTTAACACCGAAAGTGTGATAAGAGACCTTGGGACACAGGTGGACAGTAGTCTCTCCTTTGATAATCACATCGCCACAGTAGTCAGGAAATCCTTCTATGTGGCACACCTCATCACAAAAGGTTTCTCATCCAGAACAAAAGAGGTCACTGTTCCCCTCTACTCATCACTCATTAGACCCATTATAGATTACAATGCCCATTTTGGTATGTACCTCACAAGACATCTACAACAACTAGAAAGGCCACAGAAATACCTTACAAAGAGGATTACCAGCCTCAAACAGATGCCTTATGCAGACCGTCTCAAAAAACTCCAGCTTTACTCCCTCGCATATCGCCTACTCAGAGGTGATCTCTGCCTAACATACAAAGCTATGTCAAGCCCAGAGCTGTTAAAATCCCAATCCCTCCAAGCTACACACTCTAGAGACCTAAACCTTGTCACCACAATAAACAGAACATGCCGGAGGGATAGATTCCTGTCCCAGAGACTTCCCATACTCTGGAATAAACTACCTATCTATATCAAACAAAGCTCCTCATTAGCACTCTTCAAGAAAAATCTTGATGATTGGATGGGAAATAGGAAATTCAGCCCGGGGATCACCTCTGTGGCTCTGCTTGACAGTGGCACAGGAAAATAATTTTCTTGGGTGGCAAAAGCCAGGGTAGCTTTTTGGCTGGGCTTGTATAGATCTCAGGGCTGATAGCCTAGTACCTACCTATGAACCTATGAACCTATTATGTACAGAAAAATTTATATGAAAGTGGACTAATTCAAGCAAGAAATTTTACAACCAGATATGATGAATAGATCATGTTTTCTATAAAAGCATAAAGAATTATTAGAAGAACTAGATATTCTTTGTGTAATGCTGTAGTTACCAGAGATAGAAGAAAAAAAAGTAAAATAATTTCAGAGAAGTACTGACAATGAATTAGAGATGCCGACACCTAAAGATGTAGATTTCCATAACACCAGCATTTGGAATGATGGCAAAGGCTAGGTCCAAGTAT
This sequence comes from Protopterus annectens, assembly GCF_019279795.1. Taxonomy (NCBI): domain Eukaryota; kingdom Metazoa; phylum Chordata; order Ceratodontiformes; family Protopteridae; genus Protopterus; species Protopterus annectens. The sequence continues at coordinate 172,724,854 of NC_056725.1, forward strand.
TAAAGTGTAGAAATATAACCCACAGATCCTGGTTACAGAAGATGCTATCAAGTTTAGGAAACTGGACCTGCTTTTAATAAATCAGTACTGATCTTGACATAATAAAACCAGTAGCACAATATTTATTTGCTAATTAAGACAATTGCTCTTTCCCGCTTCATATACTATGTATGCTACACTTAACATCTTGGAATTATACTATATTTAATTAGTTCATTTTTGTTGTTAGAAATTATAATGACCTGTTTCTAAGTTACCATTAAACTTCAGCTGTTAAAGTATTTACTAAATAATGTGATACTACCTTACCTATGTTATCCTTGACATTATATAAAAAATATCCTATTAACAAGTCCCGTTAAGCTTGTTCAGTGGATTTTTGTATGCACTTCCATAATCTACATTTCAGTAGCTAAACTGAGTAATGTATATTTCTGCTTTTCTAAGTATGTTGTATGCTTTTCATTTTTTTAAGTTACAGTTGAAATGATTAGAAAACACTTCTATTTTATTTCTACAAACAATGTCCCATCTCTTGTTACACAACTGCAGTTCTATGGTTTGGTTCTACTTTTGTTTATGTAATAATTAAATGATAAGCAATTATCTTTCTTTTCAGTTAGAAGGCCTTTCTATTTACTCCTACAGTTTTTAATCAGTGTTTTTAATTTTGACTGGGTCGCCACAATTTTTATAAAATCATTATCTTTTCAGAAGCTGTTATATGTTTGTACTTGTTGACATTTTTATTTTCCTGTTACCTATATCATTTTATAATTTCACCACACCATCTTGTTTATCATTTCCTCCTATGTATTTTATTCTTAAAAATACATATTTGCTTTTATATTTATGTATATCATAGATTACGGCTGTGCTTTTTGTTAACTCTTAGGCCCTAAATGGCTCCTTTTGTTTTATGTCTTATTATAAACAATTTTTAGCTAAGGAATTCCCTTAAATAATGCCCTAAATTTCTGAGTTGTTACAGTGGTGTTAAGACTCACTTTGATTGTATGTGGTATTTTGATTAGAGATGCCATTAAATGGAATAAAACAGCCATGCTTCTTTTATCCTGTAGGTCTACGTCATTGTGCTTTACTTATAAAACTTCCACATATAAGGTGTCTTTATCACCTACTCGTTTTGCATTCATTATTTCTTTATGCTTTGGAAGTAACTGTATCTACATATATGCAACCATTGCCATTGTTTATGTATTAACAATCCTTTGTTTGTTTGTTCATTTATCTGTCACTTGTACCCTCTCAGTCTGAGCCAGAAAAGCATCCATTGTGATCTGAACTTTATCTTGGAAAAAAAAACACAGACAAATAAATAAATATATTTAAATATATTAATTCATTACACACTAGTGATGCCACCAGGCATTTCTGAAGTTGCATCCTATTGACGCCTGTAGGCATCTAATATTGCCTGGTCATATTAACATTAATAATTTGAAAACCATGCTGTATATTTAGTGAAATATTTCATCTTAAATGTTACCTGATGGGTAATACAACTGCACTAATACCTGGCCTCTGTCTAGTACAGGTAAAAAGATATGAATTATTGGTCATAGAATATTTATTTATATTGTTATAAATTTCATATGTCTCTAAATATGTCAACAACTAAGTGGCCCAGACAGAACTACTTACCCTCAGATGAAGCTCTCATATGGATGAACAAAATGCTGTGGGCAGTATGTGTGTAACTCAAGTAGTTGCTGAGATAGAGAAAGTTGTTTGCAGAATATTACAGACTTAATAGGTACTGTGTTTACTGTGACTTAAAATACTGTTTAATACATAGCACCTAAGGAATATTACCACAATAAAATAGTCTGAGGTGAAGAATTTGCCACTTCCACTTCTTTAGCAACCCCTATGGTTCCAGAGAACGTTTGTTTGAAATGCGAGAACATAATTCGATTTTATCAAAAAGCTTACGCTTTACCCGTTAACAGTTACAGTGCAAACTTCCAGAGCTCCATTGGGGGAAATTAGTTAAGTCAAGAATATTACATCCCATAACTGAGATTCTACAGTAATGTTGCAGATTGTTAGTCATGATAAAGTCTAAGAAACCCTGCAATTATATGTTGTTTCACTGATACATCTTCCATTCAAAATCAAATGATTTAAAATACATTACAATTTTGAACTGGAATAATATTGAAATTGCATGCATCACTACACATGTTCAGCAATAAAGTGCAACTGATTAGTAGCACACACATATGCATCCCTGTATTTCAAGAACAAATATGGTCATAAACAGAGAAAAACATGTTTATCTTGTCATGATATTGTATACAGTGCTAACATTCATGCATTAATAATTTTAAATCTATTGTATACTAAAGTGGCCTGACATGGTTGATTTAAAAATGCTTAATTAGGATCCACTTCTACATACTTTCTTACTGTGCATAGCTACCATAATAATAATAACACCCCTTTGTTAACCAGGCATGCTCATAGGACACATCGTCTGTTTTCAGAGATGACACAGGAACAATGACTGCTTAAGTGACTTGCTCAAGGGAAACAGTAGGCAAATGAAGGCTAAATGAATCAAACCCTATACCAGGAACGACAACCTTAACCCTCTGCACCAACTACATTCATTTTCCTTCATCTGCATTCCAAAAGGGTTTTGACAATAGCATATGTTTTATTATGCACCTCTCATTTTATATGTAAATAAATTCTTCTGATTGTTAATCCTGAGTGCAGAGTTCTCAGTAAATTTCTACTAGCTTAACTCCATTACTTGTCATAAAACTTTAACTTAACATTTTAGTTAAGGTTTAAATTCTACTGATATTTATGCAAGAAATGACTCAAAGGGTGGGTGTTATTGGGGAAATAATGAACCACTCAGGTGTCCAAGAGAATGAAAATGTACCTGGTTTCCAGGCCTCTTTGCAAGGATTCCTAAAGTAGAACTTGTTCATTTGTTTGTTTTGAAAGTCCCCCACAGCTGGATCAATTCCTGGAAGACCACTTCATTCAATTTCTATTTGTGGGGGTCTGCCCTAGTAAGTAAGAAGCTTGAATGGTTAAAGAGTGTTCAGTTTAAACCTCCCAAGTTGCTATAGCCAGCCTGCACAGTGAGTAGGATCTGATACCCTACTTCCATTTACTAACATACCACTGGAGATCACGGATAATGCAAAGAACTGAGACCGTGAATAACGGCTAACATCTCTGAAACTGATGTGCTTTGGCCTGTGTTGTTTGTTCCACAGACTGTGCACTTTTACCCTCAGAAACAACTCCTTGTTCAAAATCCAGTGCGTCTCTTGGTACAGATTGTGCGGGGGTAGACACAGAAGAATATCTGGTGTCTCCACCAAAGCAACTCTTTTTTCTCAAGGCCCAATGGCGGAATCTGAAATGTCAGAGAGAGAGAGAAAGAGAGAGACAGAGAGAGAGGGACAGAGAGAGAGAGACACAGAGAGACAGAGAGAGAGACAGACAGAGAGAGAGAGAGAGACAGAGAGAGAGAGAGAGAGAGAGAGAGAGAGAGAGAGACAGAGAGAGAGAGAGAGAAAGATTTGGGGATCATACTATTTCCAGGAACCACTAAATTTTTCTCAAATGTAATCTGGGAAAGGGAATCATGAAAATCACAGAAGCCATGAACCCCAGAATCCTGAAATATTCTGTTTCAGAAAGCTAATGCTGACTGGAGAAGCTGAAAAATAATTCCAAACACAGATCTACGTTTTTCCGGAGAAAGGAATGCATTTTGCATGGCGGTATCTAAAAGGCATCTTGGAAGCACTATCCTGTGGGAAGGAATCAATGAGGATTTTTGAACACTGACCCTGAATCCTAGATTGATAAGGAGGTATTTTGCCCATATAAGGGACTCCTGACACTTTGGGAAAGACTGCAAAAATATGTAAATTGTCTAAATAAGGAATATGGGAAAACCCTGCAGTTTGCAATGGGCACTCACAGGAGTAATATACGTTGTTAGCACTACTGGAGCAGTAGATAACCCAAAAGCTAATAAAGAGAACTGATAGTGTAACCCAGACATAGAAAACCTTAGAAAACTTCTGAAATCTGTAGCAACAGACGTGATAATAAGTATATTTCAAGTGAGGAGTTAGCAAAACCTTACAGGAGGAATGTACCTGCAAAAACAGTCAGGGGAAGATAAATGATTAACTCACTGTCTCTTTTTCCTAGGGACATCCCTAGACTAGGACTAACTGATGGATGTAGCTTTAACCTGTTGATACAAGGATGCATTCCCCACCCCACCCTGTCCTCCAACACAGACTAGAGTTGTTCTCCCATGCCCACCAGGGGCACCTAAATAACTGCAGAGGATGTGGCTGACCCATGGTGTCTGAAGTGGCTACACTAAAGGAATCTGGAAAAAATATGAATCATCTGAGGAACCAGTAATGGGCACTGCAAAATCATCCACCAGTGGCAGAGGCATAGACTGATCCTGCCATGCTGACAAGGAGTCCTTCAAAGTGCTTTCTTGGGAAGAACCATGAGACTGATATCAGAAAAACCATGGAACTGGTATGAGAAGAACCATGGAACTGGTATGAGAAGAACCATGAGACTGGTATCAGAAGAACAATGGGACTGGTATCAGAAGAACCATGGGACTGGTATGAGAAGAACCATGGGGCTGGTATGAGAAGAACCATGGGACCGATATCAGAAGAACCATAGGACTGGTATCAGACAAACCATGGGACTGGTATGAGAAGAACCATGGGACTGGTATCAGAAGAACCATGGGACTGGTATCAGAAGAACCATGGGGCTTGTATCAGAGGAACCATGGGAATGATATGAAAAGAACCCTAGGACCAGGGGCGGCTCGTCCTATCGGACTGCCGGACTGCAGCCCCCCCACCTAGAAAAGCAGAAAAAAAATCTGCAAAACAAAAAATTTATTTGAACTCAGACTGCCTTTATCGGCAGTCCGGATATGGATTAACAGGTACCCAGAATTCCATTGCTGTGAGATACCAGCAATCTGTGTGGTGACAACCGCACAGAATAGAGGAGCTCCGGACTGCTTCAGCCGCAGTCAGAGCCAATGAGGAGGACTGAGCTGCTCTCGCGGGGCGGGACTGTTAGTGTGCGACTGCACGGGCTTCAGGACAAAGGTGGCAGGTAAGTGTTTGGATTGTGGGCTTGCTGGGTAGGTGTTTGTTCGGTGGATTACCGGGTAGGTGTTCGGTCGACTGCATGGGCTTCGGGACAAAGGCAGCAGGTAGGTGTTTGGATTGTTTGTTCGGTCGCTGGAGTGTGTGTATGTGTTTGTGTGAGAGAAAGAAAGAGACAGAAGAAGAAACTGTGTGTGTGTGTGTGTGTGTGTGTGTGTGTGTGTGTGTGTGTGTGAAAGAAAGAGACAGAATTAGGTATTGTGTGTGTGTGTGTTTGTGTGTGTGACACTGCAGGAATACAAAATGCAAAGGCATTATATAATCCACATGCCTAGACTGGAAATGGAAGACTTAATGGTCTAGAAGGAATTTCTGAAGGACTCTTAACAGCATTTCATTATGGCAAGATGACTGAACAGAAAGTAGTAACATGGGGTTATACAATGATATACATGGTCAGTGAGGATAAAGGCTTCTGTAAAAGGGAAGTGGTTGATTTTCCAAAGCCAAGGAGATGAGATCACTCATGTACTTTGAAGTACATTGCCTTCTTAGAGCTGAGGATGATATGGGTTGCTAGTGTTGCTATTTCAGTCAAATAACCAAACGTTTGTGTATGCATTGAACAGAACAATACCTACACCTGAAAAAGTACAGATTTTATTTAACCATTTAGTTTTACAATACCTGACATTTAATGTAAGTGTTTTCTGGAAGATATTGCTTAGGTAAAATGAACTGCATTACAGACAGTTTACATTTACCTACAGAAGGATTTCAAAGATTAGCCATTATGACAGACATTTAACCAACCACTATTCCAGAGCAGTCTTTGGTGATTCAATAGCAGAGACAGTTATTGGTTAATGGATTCCGGGGTTGAGTAACATCTGGAAGGTGTATGATGAGGCATGTAGAGTTTGGTAGCATTCTGCACTCTTTAGACTAATAGAATAGATGCCATTCTTTAAAGACAGTGTTAAGATATTTAATACACATGTGAGGAGAAGGAGGTTTGGTCAGAACTATCAAGGTGTACATGACAACTTAGAGTTTTGCCTCTCAGGTACTGCATTTAGCAAACCTCACCAATCACTGAGCAGTCATTAGTATGTTGAAGCATACTTCCCAGCCTTTAAGTTCAAGAAATTTGTACAAATCCAAAATAATGAGTATACAAACATCCAGAATTACTATTACTAATACTATTCTTATAAGCTTAGAAAGTTGTGAAAATAACATTTACCAGAAAACTACAAATTTTATGAGGAACAGATCACAAAAGTGATGCAAAATGCTGGATGTACTGTAAAAATCTGGATAGTTGAGAAGTATGACTGAAAGATGTGTACCACCTAGTCAGTTCTGTAATGAGGTGAAAATAGAAGGAACATACAAGAGGGCCTTCCAACATAGCAACAGTTATGGTGGGAGTTAGGTATACCATTGGTAACAGATAAACTGGAAGGTTTCGCTGAGAAATTAGTTCTCTTGGAGGCTGATTTTTGGGTTCAAGCATTTAGGCTACCAAGGGAGAAACTGACAACTTTGAATGAAAAAAATGGATTTGATGTAGAAAAAAATAGCATAGTGGTGGGTGATATGTCATTGCTATGGTGTTTTGTGTGCAGAGCAATGGGGCCTGGCAGGAATTCCAAAAGATCCAAAGTGGTTAGCACTTATGATAGAGATTCAACCAACTACTATCCCAGAAGAGGCTTAGGTGATGAAATAGTGAAGGCAGGTTGTTCGCTCAACAAGGCTGTGAGTTCTATTCCCCTACCGGGTAGATTGATTGCTGACACTGTAGTACAATGCTGCCCTTCAGGTGATATTTTAAACTGAAGCCTGATCTGCTTATGTTACTGGTAGTGTAGGTGGATATAAAAGTCCCACAACACCCCTCAAAAAGAGTAGGGAAGATTCCTTATGCTCTTGCCAAATTTCCCCTTGTAGTATAAATGCAATTTTGAGTCTCCTGGGGCTAACTCAGTCAACAAAAGAATAAATAAAATACAGTTCTTTAATTTGTCTGTTTTTATAGCTCTTAGACACCAATAGTCAAAACCAAAGCAATGAATCTCTGCACACAATAGCAATGATTGCACTTCTTAACAATACCGTACTGTTAAACAACGCGTGCTGTTTGACAACATTAGAACCCTGCTGCTACTCCCCAGTGATATTTTTTCTGACTGAGCATTACAAAGTGAATTGCTTTTGCATTACTATACACGTTGCAGTGAGCTGTAACATTGGATCAGATTATTAGCTGTTAGAGTTGTGATGCCCCTGCACTGGCCCAGTAATCAAGGAGCCTCAATCCTCATTACTGACAACAGTGGGGAATGTACACACTGGGAGGATGACAAGTACACACACACAGGAAAGGGCAATTTCCCTAAAGAGCACACAGAGATCACAGTCAGTCTGGGGCTGGTTTCTCCCTTTTTCTCCAGATACCCAGTAAGACTCCCAGTCTGCATTATTTCTTCCTGGGCCTCTGCTGAAAATTGTTTTTTTGTTCCAAGTCAGATTGTCCTGATTAACAAATGTTAAATAAAATTGACAGGCATTTGAATTTCAGACTTCATATTCTTCAGAAAATACATAGTAACGCGACCTTTTATTCTAGCAATTTTCTAAGTTTATAAGATGAATATTTGAAATTTGTCCTTATTTTTGGGACTGTATTACCCCATTATTGGCTTTGTCCAGTTTTTTTGTGCTAAGGTTGACAACTATGGCAAGAACTGAATTCACTGAATATGTCTGAGGGCTGTATTCCCTCATTACTGGGTTTGTCCAGGTGTTTTGTGCTAAGAGGTTGACAGCTATGGTGAGAACTGAATTCATTAAATGATAGCCATTTAAGTTTCAGTCTTCCTCTCTTTCACAAAGCAGCTGATAAGGCGTAGTGGTATGTTGCTCTGACTGTTTTGCACAGGGATCTTGGCAGTAAAATGTATGGTGGTAACACAGAATTTTTCTTTCACAAAGCAGGTGATTTGGCATAGTGGTATGTTGCTCTGACTCTTTTGCACAGGGACCTCGGCAGTAAAATGTATGGTGGTAACACAGCATTTTCTACAACTTTCCAAGATTATACAAGCAATGTTTAATGTGTCCCTGGTGTTTGGCCTTTTGAGCCCCCCCCCCCCAATAAATATGGCTTTTTCCAGATTTCTTGTGCTGCGAAGTTGAGATGCAGTTGAGTATTGAGTAGATTTTACAAGGAGCTGACAGCTGCAGGGGAAGAGAAGTTTAGTGCTGCTTATAGAAAGTCAGCTTGCAATGTTAATAGCACAACAGGTTGTGTACTTGCTTTTGATGCAGAAGGTTGTTGGTTCTACTCCCACACGGGGTGAATGCTGCTGTACTGAAAAAGTTAAGATACTAACTATGAGCCTGTTATCTGTTTACCATCTACTTCCTATTGCAATATTACTAGCTTATCATTTTTAATGTAATATAGGCAATTTATTCCTCAGGGGCATCAGACACTTTATTTTTCGATGAAACCATGAAATATAAAGGTTTTTGCTAGCAGCAACCTCTTCATTAGCTACAGATTTATTTAATGTGGAATTATTTAGATGACTTTTTTACTTCAGAGATTGTGCATATTTACTGATAATGGTGGACTGTAGAATTTTGCATATTTACTGATAATGGTGGACTGTAGAAGTCTGAGTAGACTTTTATGATGGAAATGTTCTGAATTGGGCAGTTTTGTCATTATTGGTGCATGCATTTTTTTTTCATTGTTTACTGAAAAAATGTTCAAAACAACAAGAAGGTGTATCAAAGAGCACATGTATGTTTCATATGCAAGGGGCCTATAATTTGAAAACAGCCCAGAATTAATCTTTATCTGCCACTGGTAAAATGTATTGTCTTTGAATGTGGGTTTCAATGCTGTTTCAATGAATGTGAGTTTCAAGGGCAGAGAAGTTTTAATGCTAAGTTTGTTTAGCAGATGTCTTAGTGTTTGTGCTGTAAAATGCAAAATAAAACTAATGAAGTCCAAATCATCATAGAAGTAAATCAGTATGCACATTAGTGTTTATGGTAAATGGAGTGAAATAGCCAAAACCAAAAATAAAGACTTGCAAGGAGTGTCCAAATAGAGGTCGGAAACCAGGATTCCTTCTTAAAAGGATCTTTTATTGAAAATCACAAAACACCAATAACGCCAAACCAATCTATACGTTTTCGACAAAGGCAAGTCTTCATCAGAAAGTGATCTGTCCTTGTTAACTTTGTCTATGGGCCTTTATTGGTTGTCTGCACACAGGAAAGTCTTTTAATTATAGGCCTGGTATAAATGAGGTTTGGTAACAAACCAAGTTGTCCTGGGACATCTTCAGTAGGAGTTAGGCTGATATATTAATGGATCTTTGGAATGGCTGCAGGAGGAGGCTCCATTCAACCATGATTTTTTGAGGGGGGAGGGCGGCAAACTTAGACAGCCCCAGCTGAACTATATCTCCCAACTGTCCAGATTTTCAAAGAATGAATAGATTTTTGCTTCTTATTTTTGGTTTGTTCCTCATAAAATTTGTGGCAAATCATTTAGGAATTAAGTCACTAAATAATGACACACTGAGTTTCAGACTTCATAACCAATGCATGCTAAAGTAAGACTTGTTGTTCTATCAACTGTCTCAGTTTATACAAGAGCAATTTTTAGTACTGTTTATATGTTCCCCCAATATATTTGGCCTTGTCCAGATTTATTGCATTAACAGGTTGAGAGGTACATGCAAATACATTGCTTTATAAAATTAGGCATAGCCAAACCTCTCAACTGTCCCTGATTTTGGCTCAAAATGTTGCTCTTCCCCTAATAATCCCTCCACAAAATAGCAATTTTGGAAGAAAACATGGAGGGTTTACAGTTAAGAAATAACTGTAATCATAGTTATAGATTACTTTTATTTCAGAAATGCATGTAGATTCTTTTATTTTTGTCAGCTGCTCAAGTTAGCAGTACTAATATTAAAGTTTCCCTTCTTTGACAGGTTCCTAGCTGTATTGTGTGGCTATTTTATATTTTTACATCACATTTTTGGTCCATTTTTCATAAAATTGTGTTTTTTTGGCAAATTAGTGACAAATCATTAAAGTCTGAAGTTAGAAAATAATGACAGACATTTGAGTTTCAGATTTCATACCATTCAGAAAATTCATACTAATGCAAGACCTATTCTATTATCTTTCTAAGTTTATAAGAGCAATATTTTTAAAAATTGTCCTTGTTTTTGGGCCTTTGTCCCACTTTTTTGTATGGCTTTGTCCAGATTTCTTGTTCTGAGGTTGAGAGGTATGACAGATGTGTCAGGGTCATCACAGTCAGCCAGAGACATTTCAAATTGTAACATACTTGTTGCACCCTACTCCCCCATGTAGTGACTCTGGATGTGTCGAAGCAAGGCAAGGAGTAGTTATGCAGTGTAAATGTGCAGGGTATCCCCCCATCCAAGGTAGACACAAGTACTAGAGTGGCTTTTCATCTGTCCTTGATTTTTGCAGAATGGTCTGGTTTCTGTCATATTTTTTGTACTGTTGATTTATGCTTATTACTCAATGTGCCTGTTGCTCTGTGTTTAAGTAGCAATACTTTAATGACCATCAGGTAAGCCTGGCTGAGATTGTAAGATGCAAGTAAGCTTTAATAAGCATATTGTTAAAGAATTGCCAACATTGAAAGCCTTTCTGTTGTTGCCATGTAGAGAATACTTAACTAATGTATAAGCCTTGGGTATTGAAATGCATATGACAGTATTTGTAATAAAGGACAGGATTACATTATTTTAAGAAGCTCATTACACTTGGAGACTTCCAGTCATCTCTGCAGGCTTTACCCGTAAACTAAACAGAATGTCAATCGTGTGGTCCATAACCTGTACAGTAATCCTTTTAAGCAATGTATCTTGAGCTTATTTCTTGTTTACTTTTCATTTTTTACTTTGATCATGTTTTCCCCATGAAACAAGTAGATGGTTGTCAGGCAGCAGGTCTTTTTTTGGATAAGGAACATTTTTACAAGTGGGGGCATCAGAGATTTCTACTTTCAGCATGTTACTTGGTACTTTAATAAAGCTGAATATAAATTATAATTAGAACAGCAGTGCAAGAAGTGGTTTGAGTTGAGTGCTGCGTGTTTTTCTTATACTTGATTATGACTGGCATTCCATTAATGTATTTAAAAAAGTAATTTATTTTTCATGCCTCACAACCTTTTTGTTTCCATCTTCTAGATATTAAGTAAGCTGTCATGCAGCCAATGCATTGAAATATTTTTATTCTTCTACACTTCATTTTGTCTTGATTGGACTCTCATAATGACGGTTTGGCACCCACGGCAGTGTATTTAGTTAGTTTTTTGTGGTTTTGAGCATAGCTCCTCCCCTTTCTAGTTGGCCACACCCCTTTCCAGTGACCCCACCAATTCAGCTGTCTCCTGCAGCCCCCCTTTGATTTGAAGTCACCAGCCGCCACTGCCTAGGACTGGTATCAGAAGAACTATGGGGCTGGTATGAGAAGAACCATGGGACTGGTATGGCGTTTAATGGATCTGCAGAAAAAGGAACCAGATTTCCAGTTAGCACAGCTACATTGACTCTGATGGGAAGTTGTCAAAAGTAGTACTCACAAGCAAAATGCACAAGGAGACTCTCTAAATGTGCTTGCCCCCAATAAAACACAAAATAAGCACAAGTTTTTAATGAAATGTGCTTCAAATGAACATTAAAAATAGAAGGAACGTAGTCTGTCATGCCAGCCAGTCCTGAGATAGTCTCCTAAAACACACAGTTTACCTAAAAAATATAATTTCTCCAAATACCATAACATATTTCTCAGAAAAGAAAGGGGAAATATCTCTACCCTGCAATGAAAGAATGTTAGCTGACTGCTGATCCTCTGTAGCCCACAAGAAGTAAACTCTCTAATGGTGGCAAGAAAGTACTAAAGCTCTTGACACCCACACTGCTGGTTTTCTCCACTTACAGTTTGTACAACCAGCAGCCTGGCTGCATGTGTGGAAGGAGTCCAAGGCCTTGAAAGACTGGTAGGATATAACCCATACAGCTAAGGTTACTAAAGCAGTGAAAATTATGAGCATCTTATATTTCTTCTTATATTTACTACTTGTAAAAATATCAGGTGATTCTGTTTTTCTGTATCTAAAATCTGTCTTTATTTTGCCTCTATATACATGCACTAAAATGATAATGCAGTCGTGGTAATGACTTGAAACTACACTTAGCAATAACACGTATCATTTCTGGAAATTCATCTCATGAAAATGGAATTTCATTTTTTAATAACCATAAATCAGTATCTCTGCCTGTAGTTAGTAATACTTCTAAGTAGGTTAATTTGTTTGAGAGCCATTTAAAAAGGAAAGACAGAAGAAGAGGTGACGATGGACTGCAATTCATTGAGAAAGTAAATGACATGTTATGATTAACAGTGTTTCCAGGCAATCTGCCAAACTATGTTACTGTCTGACAAATTAAACAGCAAATTTCCTGCAGACACAGCAAGTTTACACTTCATGTGCTTATCTAAAGTGGGTTCTGTTCTGTACTTTGTGTGTGCGTGCGTCTGTATGTATATATATAAATCAAAGGGTAAAATGGATACACAGTCAAACCATTTGGTAAAAATTGCAAGAAAATCGAGCCAAGCTAGAGTTTTCACTGTGTGATACCTTAATCTTCTTGTAGTGGAGGCCCATGGAATATATGCAAATGACCTCTTAAGGACATCAACTGTTTCAGTTATATGGCTTCTGAACGTCCATGACTTTTTACTTTATAGGTCTTTATGGTTACATTCGGGCCAATAAAGCCAAAGCACTAGTTTTGGACATGCTTGTTTGGTCTTTTTATTGAGCTCATCAGCATAGAATAAGTAGATAGTTTGGCTCTACTTCAGAAACACAGGGTCTTTAAAGACATCTGATACCACTAAGGATTAAGGTGCCTGCAAAATATCCCAACTAACATCCAAACCAAAGAACACAAACAAACCTTTACCATTTGCAAAGGTAAAAAGGACACATAAACATACCATTCAGTAAAAAAAATACAAGAAAAATCAAGCCAAGCTTGAGCTTTTACTGTGTGATACCTTAAACCTCCTGGAATGGAGGACTATGGCTGTGGGATATATGCAAATAACCCATTAAGGACATCAAGTCTATCAGCTACATGGCATTAGAATGCCCATGACTTTTTTGCCAAACTATCTGCTTATGCTGTCAATAAAAAGGCTGAAACATGCATGTCCAAAGTTAGTGGGGGTTGGCTTTATTGGCCTGATTGTATCCATAAAAAAAAAAGTACAAAAGTCAACTTTGATTTGAGAGGAGTGCAACTCTAGAGAATTACACAGGGCACAAAGTAACCTATTTGTGTCAGCAGTTATCAAAATATGTCATATTTCCAAATTTGCATTAATACTGCAAAACAAGATACAAACTAGAATATTCTGTCATTAAAAAGTTGTGAGTAACATTAACCCTGGGCCTTGCACATTATGACAGATACTGAGTGGCAGTCATTTACTTATTTATGGAATTAAGGATAATGCTCATATTTTGTAATTCATTCATAAACAGAGCATCATGAAAGGTCTCAAATGGAAAAGTTCATGTCTGGCTGAACAAACTGCTGCTTGATGCTGTGTCTGACATGTCTGGTTAATGAAATATTGAATGTTGTTACCCAGGTTTTCACCAAGATTGCAGCTTTGATGGGTTTTTTTTGCAATACAAAACTGAGTTCAGTACATGGAATATATTTAATACTGGAATTGGAAAGACCAGTTTTAATATCTCAGCAACAAACATGTTTAACACTACTTCTGCTTCTCAAGATATTTAAATTTGTGTGGCTTCAATTAGCTTTTAAAACAATTTGTCAGAAAGGTCTCAGCGTGCACTATTACAAGTATATAGGAAGCGAGGGGTATAACTTTTCACTGCTGCTGTATAAGCAAAATGCTAAGTCGTGACACACAGATGGTGTTTAGCTCAGGTCTCTCCACCATGGAAGCAGTTCATACAAAGTCTATATTTATTTTCAATTTGCCCTCCTTCTTCTATTTTTCTGCTTTCCCTAAATAGCTACAGGGGTAGCAATAGCTGACATGCACTGCACTATTCCCTGCTAAGGCATTCAGAGTCCCTGCAGTGTGATTTTAAACACAAGTATTAAGAAGCTGTTAAAGTCCAGTACTGAGAGTTCTTTTCTCACACTATAGATATGAATTACACACACACTTTCTAAATGTGCTTGTCAAACAGAGCTATTTGATTGGCTAAACTGAGCATCTTAGTGGTGATAATGTATAGTTATCACTGCAAAAAAATCAGTTATAGCTAACAATCAAAGCACAGCCAAACCTGCTACAATTGTAACAGAAATGATAAGTTTAAAGAAGAGAGAAAAAAAATCACCTGTCCTGCAGGACTTCATGCAACACACTGACACACAATATTAAGCATTATTAGAGAATTTATCCCAGGTAAACTAAAAGTTACAATAATGACTTTACGCTGAAGTGACATCAAGTTAAGATGGTGAGCATACTACACATTCCTCAGTATGTGTTCTGACATGCATGCACAGTGGGCAAGACAGACATTTCTGCTTGGCCACTTAAGAAAGCAAAAGGCAAATGTGAGGATGAGTGGTGGCAGACAGTAGAACTACTTATAAGGTGAAGTTATACATTTTAATAGCTCCATTGTATAACTGTAATTATCACTACCAGGCCCATCTGTCATGCAGTTTAATTTATTTATTCATTTATTTATTAACTTTGTTGACCAGGTAGGTGGTTTGGTCACCCATTTTTCTTACCCACTCACAGTACAGTTTATCCATTTAAGTTTCACGCTCATGAAAAATGGTTCCTGTTAAGGCAGTAAATCATACCAATCATCAGTAAAAGCATGAATGATGAGCCCAGAGATGATTATTAATATATAAACTACTGCTGATGCCATAGTGCATGATAATGTAGGTATCATACATAAGGTGGTATCTTTCAGATGGAACCTATAAATAAGGATCATTTTCTTTCTCTGTGATTTGAACAGGTCAGTATGGTGGGAGAGGAGAAGAGTGGCTATGGTGTTGACCTAGAGATCCAGAGACATGAGTATGAGTTTATGAGCTTCTACTAATATGCTTTGTGACCCATAGAATCTCAGTACTATTGCTGCAAACCCTCACTGCAAAATGGAGTACCTGTGATGAGTCCAGTGATATCAGCTTGGTGTCACTGTGTTTAATGTAAATTATTAATATATTCATGTTTGCTTTCTGTTCTTAAATACATCCTGTATTATCTTTTCTGGCATTCTTGATTTGAGTCATAGCTAAAAAGGTCCAAAGACCAACCCACTTACCTGATTAACAAATGTAAAAATAAAATAAACACATCAGAAAATGATGTATTAACCAATTGTTACAAGTACAATACACCGATTAATCTAATTAATTTTCACAGTGTATCCACTAATACTGTTTTCTCAACTGATATACAAGTACAGACAGACACAATTTGTAAGTCCAGTGACAAAGAGGAAGGTCAGCTATCTGTCTGTGATGCTAGTGGCTTGGATAAAAAAACAGTCCTTGGGCACCGGAGGACTAATTAAGGAGAAAAAGATTAGGCCCCTCCTGGTTGTTCTAATTTGCTGGGAATGTCAGGGTACATGTTGTCTATGCCATGCTTACATCTGAAGGTTGAGGTATGTCATCCTGAATAGCACTGCAGCATAAGTTCAGGATGGGCCACAGACAGCTTCAGTACTGGCACATCTAAGCTCCACTGTAGCAAGCAAATGGAAACACAAGATGAGATTATGGCACATAAATGGATCACTTTTGGCAAGCCACTGAGCTATCACAACCTTTCCCAGAGGGGGAACACTACTTGTTACACTTCACTCTTCACCTGTGATCAGTGCTCTGTCCCAGTAACAAAAATATAAATAAATAACCTGTAACCCTTAATACAAGGGTGAAAGATTCCTGCCTTTACTGATACCACTAATATCTCTAGATGATAGCCAGTAATTAATATGATGGAATATAGTGACTTTAACTTGCATTGCAGGATGTCCGGATGTAGAATCTGGGCCTTTCAGTACCTTTGTCTATGAGAATAATACTGTAGACAGTCAGCAACACAAATTGCAAAGCTGCCTCACCCTACCTTACCAGTTACTAACTGGCAGTTAGTAAACTGAAAAAGTTAAACTATACAAACTCTGACTTCTCACACCTTGTTAGCAATAACACTACAGCCCTGCTGTGACAGTATGCAGACAGATGAAATGTATCAGTTTGAGGTTCAGCCCTATAGTGATGCCACAGAATCACTTCTTCTCATGGACAGAAATAAAAAGAACAAAAACTGGAAGCAGAAGATAAAATAAAGCTGCATGAGTCCAGAAGAAAAAAGGGAAAGAGAGTGGAAGTATTGTAAAGGAAGAACATTTCCTTACACCTTACTCAGACTAACAGCAAAGCATAACTTTTCTAGTTATATGCCCTAACAGAAGCCTAATATGTATCCTCAAATTCACTGGAATAACAAGGAAAACTGGGAAGAGAGTCAATTCATATGCATAGGTCTTAATCCCCAAAAGGAAAAAAGGTATATGGTTAGAAGGCATCTAAGATCCACATATGCCAGCACCATTACTGTTTTAGTCCCATTTTGATAACTGGTATTTGACCAGTTCTGCTTTCAATTGTTGTAGAAAACGTTTTTGTAAGGATGAAGCCAAATGGTTACTGCAAGAGTCCTACTGGTTGAGTTTTGACTCATCTTGTGCTATACATGAAAACTGCACCATCGTGTGTGTGTGTGTGTGTGTGTGTGTGTGTGTGTGTGTGTGTGTGTGTGTGTGTGTGTGTGTGTGTGTGTGTGTGTGTATATATATATATATATATATATATATATATATATATATATATATATATATATATATATATATATATACAGATAGATAGATAGACAGATAGATTTTTTTTTCGAATATATATACTTGCCAAGAGTATGTGTATGATGTTTACAGATCTCATTCTGTAGATAAGTCAGTGAATTTGCTTAGTCAATGTTTTACAGTTATTTTTTTTTGTACTAAATGACTCGCACCTAGTCTATCATCAACATTTCAGACCTAATCCTTCCAAACAGTTGTTGCAAGATTCTGCAACAAAAGATGCAACATCAGTGAATGACTTCATCATCTTAGGGAGTCAGTTACATACCTGGGAGAGTTGATGCCTTGTCAAAACGCTTCTTAGCCTTTTTCTTTTATAAAATAGTTCACAGCCTCAGTGTCAATCATTCTAACGTAGGGATTCTGATTATGACATACAGATTAACTCACTCCAATCCAATTACATGACCTCCAGAATTTCATAACACACAAGACGTCCAAAAGCATTCCCATCACTAGTAAGGTAACCAAAGAGGCTCACAGTTATACAAAGAAGATGCCACTTTATGGCTGGGCCCCAAGGCCCTCTTATTCGTGGACTGAGTTGAAGACTGCTGTGAAACAATGGACCTTTGATTGGCACAAAATTTACTATAGCACTTCAGGGAATAAATCATCCATAAATGCTCATTTCAAAGAGGAAGACAATGTGCTTATTCATATAGCAAACACTGGGACAAAGCTTATCAAACCCTGGTATCTATTTATTTTTATTTATTTTATTTTATTTTATTTTACTTTATTTTTCTTGTTAATTAGGGTAGAACATCAATCCTTCAGATATTTTTCAGGTTCAGCTCAGAGTTACACTGGACCATTCAATTAGAAAAGGAGTCTTTATTAAAGTTTTCAGTTACAGACTAATTACTTGCAAATGCTGTGCAGTTAGGAAAATAACTTCAGTAGGAACACATGCATAGTGTAAGATAACAGCTGTTTAGGGTGGAAGCTGTAAACAGTGCATTTGTTCTACTTAGTGTATTTGCAGTGGTGATAGCTATAAAAAAGAGGGAAGTCAGATCAATGTAGAAGGTTAAGAGACAGGAGATGAGACTGAGAGGGAAACAGAGAGAAGACAATGTGATTTGTGTAAATGAGTGCATGGCATGACTAGGTAAATTGGTTGAGAAAATGTATATTTAGAAAGTTGGTATTCTGGACATCTATGCCAAATTAATATTTGTGAAGCATTTGCACTGGACACGTTTGAATAGATTTTTTTTTATTTATTTCTAAATTCAATAAAAAAGTCACTGAATTGTACACATCTTGGTAGGGATTTCCAAGTTGAAGGTGTTAACACTTTGACAGTGATCTGTTGAGTGAAATCTAGTATGGAGGGTTTAAAGGTTGGGGATGGATGGAGTCAGGGATCCTAAGTTATAGAGACTGAAAAAATGCTGTAACGCAGTTAGAACTGTTGATCAGATTTGTACTGATAACCATTTTGTTTTGATTAGTGTGTAACGAGCATTTTATAGAGGTTAGAGGGTATTAAATGTATAAATATTACTAGACATAGTTTGTAAGGAAGGAAGAATCTTTTTCGATTCTGCTGAGATTACAAGTGTGAAAGAAGCATTCCTTTCCTTATGGCTGTTTTTCCAACAGAGATAGAAAGTGTGTCTTTTTATAGCTCTGAATAATAGTTCATTTACTTTGGTTTAAGTGACTTGGATGTGATGTGAAATTCTAACACTATGACTACACCAAATGCCTAGGTATCTGAATCTGCCTTTATATGGTCAAGGTTGTGAAAAATAACCAACTTTCAAGAATTTTAGTGTAGATTTACGTTTTCTTGGTGTTTAAGAGGAAGCATAAATCTTCTACATATTTTTTATGTTTGCATGGGAAGCTTTTGCTCTGGAAATAACCATGTCATTAGCATATAAAGTTACAGGTGGGTAGGTGTGGCTGTTTACAACTACCACTGTAAATAGCTGTTATCTTATATTATGTATGCATTCCTACTGAAGTAATTTTTCAAACTGCCCAGCATTTGCACCTTCCTTTTGGCACTGGCCTTACAAATTGTGAAAATCATATATAATTTTTTGGACCCCTTGGACCTCATTGATACTGGCAAAGCCCAACGTGGTCCACGCCCAGATTGGGTCTACCAGCATCCTTCTATCCCCAGTCTTGCTGTGATGTTGCTGTGGTGAGTCATGGAAATTAAGGGCATCATTAAGGGCGTCATGAGAACTTGACTTTACATGATTATGTCTGGTGGGGGGGGGTTTGTTTGTTTTTTTTTTTTTTATTTTATATATCTTGCCCACGTTTCCCTTTCTCCACATTCACTGGTTGCATCTGAGGGCAAGTCTCCTCTTTGGACCATGCCTCCCTGCCTCCCTTTGGACAGCCTCACCAGTGAGTGCCTCCCCTTAGGATGGACATGCCCATCCATCCCTGTCTTTCCATCTGTTGCCAAGTAGCTAGTCAAACCTGGCATTTTTGGGCTGTAGTTAAGGCTTTATCCCCCCTATACCATTAGAGTGATTTTCAGCAGGTACATTACTAATGAAGGGGAATAATATGGAAGACAGAACTGATTCTTTTTGCATGCCTTTGTGTAAAGCAGCTAAAGGGATGGGGTGGAACCTAAATGAACTTTTAACTGTCTATTATGTAGGAAGGATGTGAACCAATCTAAAGTAGGGGTGGGACTGTAACCTATCCTTACAAGCAATTTTAGAGGGATAATGTGAGCGAATAAATCAAATCTTTTCATGAGATCTATAAGGAGGGCACCTATGAGCATGGCACTTTTCATGTTTTGGAGAATATCATCCCTAAGGATGCAGACAGCAGTCCCTGCACTCCTTCCTATCTGAAAGGCACATCTGATGTTGTGATCAAATTTTGTACATCTGAATACAGTGGAAGAGTCTTTTAAATGTTTTGACAGTA
Source organism: Protopterus annectens (assembly GCF_019279795.1). Classification (NCBI taxonomy): domain Eukaryota; kingdom Metazoa; phylum Chordata; order Ceratodontiformes; family Protopteridae; genus Protopterus; species Protopterus annectens. Next base: position 172,744,966 of record NC_056725.1, read on the forward strand.
CAGGCTGGCATGAAAGAACATGCTCTGGTATATATTAGTGTGCTTTTTTTTTTTGCAAGATTTCTTAGTACACTGAATCTACTTTTTTTTTTTTTTTTTTTAAGTAGGAGAGACATTCCATTGACCTCATGTTTCACTCCTAAGTTTGTAAAGAGATTTTACATCTTTAATAAACCAATGGTTATGTGGTGATTTAAGAAACCTGAATATTTTAGAGAAATGTTTGTCTTGCATGTGGAGTAATATATTTGTGAGTGTTGAGTATACTGCAGATGACTCCTGAATAGCTTGAAGGGGTCCCAATTTGTCAGAGAGAGGTCAGTTTAAAGGGATTCAATGTTTTTGTGATCCTGGTCTGAAGGTTATTAGATAGGGAGTGGTGTTTATGATGTACTTTTTAGAGTGAATGTACTTAGGCAGTGGTCACTAATAAAAGGTAGTGAGTGAAGAAATTGAGTTATAAATGTTTGTTATTATTAGACTCAAGAGGAAATGATTGCCTGATTTTAAACTGGGTCTGGTGTTTTCCTTAACTAGTTGTATAAGCCCTGGCTGGTAAGGATGTCTTGAATTCCCCAAAGGGAAAGGCTGAGGAGGTTTATATTCAAGACACCCAGAATGATAATGGCTTTATTTGGTTTAGTGTGCTGCAAATGGCACTAATGACAGTCATACATTTGTTTTGTGATTAACCAGAAGTGATAGGTAGGATACCATAAGGTTAGGTTTGGCATGTACTGGAAGGGAATCTTATTAGCTAGCAAGTTTGAGACATGGTCATTTAGTGATGACCTTTGTGCTGTGGGGGTAATGTATATATGCTGTAGAGCATAACACTCACTGGAGACAGTTGTTCAATTCAAATGCATTTTACTTGCATTGAGAAATTCAAACTAAAGTAAATTTTAACTTGAGAAAAAAAAGCATTCTGCTTAAGCTATGTCAAGTTGCTTACAATTCAGGCCCTTAAAAAGTATTTCAAAAAGAATATAATAGTCCATTGTAATCTATTTTTCAGGTTAGATCAGACTGGTTTGCAACTCTCAGGCTCATTGACAAACACTCTATTGTTGTCCTTGATTACAAGCACATCCAAAATAGGCTCCTGTTATTCATTTGAATAAATACGTAGGCAGGTTCCTTGTTTTCCACTCAGTACATCAACAGGCAAGTTCCTAGTATTGCATATCTTCTCCTGCCCAAGGTTCCCACAAGACTCTCCACTCTTGTTACAAATCCCTGTCTATAAGATGCAAACATGTCTAACATGAATCTCTCATGTCATGAATCTTGGAATCCTCCTTTCAAACACAAATGTTCAAGTGTTACAGATTACTTACATTATCATATGCCTTTACTGCCATATTACACTGATTCTATATGTAACTATCATGTTTTCACAAAAAATATACATTTCATCAAAATTTTGTTTCTGATGGCTAATATAGCTGCTACACACACACACACACACACACACACACACACACACATATATATATATATATATATATATATATATATATATATATATATATAGGGGCTCCTACTAAATTTCGAAGTTTCAAAACTTCAAATTTCTTATGGTCGAGGCCATAAGATTGAAGTTTTGAAACATCGAAATGTAAACAAAAAATTAAAAAAAATCTTTTCTTTTTACATTTTTGCAGGGGGGCAAGCCTCACTGCACCCCCCACACCCTTTGCTAATTGCCCCCCCCCGCAGAAACATTTAAATTGTGTTTTTTTTTTTTATTTGTTTCGTAATTTTGATATTCCGAAACGTCGATCATATGGTCTCGGTCATATGAAATTCGATGTTTCGGAACTTCAAGATTCTCAAGTGAATCTATATATATATATATATATATATATATATATATATATATATATATATATATATATATACTCACACACACTCACACATATAATGTAAACAAATGCATACAAATTAATAAACAAAACAAAATAAAGTAGTACAAGACCTACATATGCCAGCTACAATCCTAATAAAACCCTAAAATCCAATACAAATAAAATTAATTCATTAATTAACTAGATAGTAAGTTAAAGCTTCCCTAGTGCAAATGTATGTACACACTTACCTTCTAAAAACAATACATGAAAATAAAACATTTCCAAGTTTATAAATAAATAAAACAATAATTCAACTACAATAAAATCCCTAACACTAAAAATGACAATAACATCCCCATGTATGTGTTGTGGTATATTGTAATGTAAAATGATTGCTCTGCCCATTTAAACTAGCTGATTTCTGTCCAGGCTTATAACTTTAACTTTTAAACTGTATAGAGTTTTGACATTTTCAGGGTTGTGAGCCCACCCTGTGGTCCAGAGGGACAAAGCCTTGACTGCACCCATACTTACTTAAGTTTGAGTGATGGGGCACTGGAAGAGTGGGAAAGATAGGATGAGATATGGTTAGTTACAGCTCACCCATCTTGGGGAGAGGGTGTGGTGGTTCACTGCTCCATTGTTAAGGTACAAGGCCAGAGCATGGAAAGCATGACTCCATTGCAGGGAAGGACATATACTTTGGCTGACCACAATTGAAACAGTATCTTCTATACATCCATGAGAAGGAGCTCACATGTGCAGGGTAGAGGGCAACATAAACTTTACGGGCACTCATAAAATCGTCTAAGGCCAGCTTTGAGAGAAAAATTGCACAGGACACTAAGGATAATCACAAGGCTTTCTTTAGTTATGTTAGGAACCTGGGTGGGAATTCCCAGATATGCTCAGAATTAGTCCAAAATGACAAAAAATACATCAAACCCACAGACATTGCCAACATCCTAGCTGACAGGTTCAGCGCAAACATCTCCCCCCTCCCCACCAAAAGGGCAAATATCTATCCCAGCAGAGTGCTGCCCCCTTGACATCTCAGATGCTCAGGTAAGGGCAGCCCTCTCCAAAGCAAAAAACACAGCATCAATGGGACCAGACGGTGTCCCGGGCTGCGTCCTACATGAAATCCAAGAAGAGCTAAACCCAAACATAAAACTACTGTTCAGTCTCAGCCTTACTACAGGATATGTACCCAAAGAGTGGCGTACAGCAACAGTGGTCCCTCTCCACAAAGGTGGTGCCTCAACGGATCCTGAAAACTATCGCCCTATAAGTCTGACTAGCTTGGTCTGCAAAGCTATGGAAAGGATCATCATGGACCTCATAAATAAAGATATTGGGGGCCTACAGACACTGGATCCTACCCAGTTCGGCTTTGTTAAGGGCAGATCCTGCCTCTTAAACCTGGCTGATTTCTTTGAAACAGTCACCAAGGCCATTGACGAGGGGAAGGTGGTCCACACAGCCTACCTGGACCTCGCAAAAGCCTTCGATACAATACCCCACTTGGGCATTATAGATAAGCTCACCAGCTTAAATATAAACACCTATGTCACTAGATGGGTTGCAAACTGGCTCAAGGACAGAACCCACATGGTTAGAATTGCTGGAGCCATGTCAGACTCCAAACCAATTACAAGTGGATCCCACAAGGCTCAGTCCTGGGACCTCTCTTGTTTGGTATATATTTCTTGGAGGTACAGGCCAACACGGAAGGACTGTGGCTGACCAAGTTCGCAGATGACTGCAAACTGGGCACCATAATCGACTCTCCAGCCGACACCAGCATCCTCCAAAAGGGCCTCATAGAAACAGACAACTGGTGCCAGAGCCATGGCCTCAAGCTAAATGCCAAAAAGTGTATAGTCATCCCCTTTGGCAAAAACAAAGTGCCCACAAATTACCACATAGGTGGTAATCCATTAAGTACAGAAGAAGTAATTAGGGACCTAGGGACCCAAGTTGACAGTAATCTCTCATTTGGCAACCACGTGGCCAAAGTGGTTAGAAAAACATTTTATATAGCCCACCTAATCATGAAGGGATTCACATCTAGATCAGGGGAGGTCACTGTGCCTCTTTACTCATCCCTCATCAGGCCCATAATTGAGTACAATGCCCCTTTTGGGATGTACCTTACCAGACACCTGCAGCAACTGAAAAGACCCCAAAAGTACCTCACCAAGAGGAATAAAGGGCTCAAACAGATGTCATATGCTGCCCGGTTAAAGAAACTCCAGCTCTACTCAGTGGCATACCGCCTGCTCAGAGGCAATCTGTGCCTGATGTATAAATCCATGTCCAACCCGGAATTAATGGACATGCTGCACCTCAGAAAATCCAAATCCCATCGAGCTACGCGCTCGAGAGACTTGAACCTCAGCACTGAAATAAATAGGACATGCTGGAGGGACAGATTCATAACCCAGAGGCTCCCTTCACTCTGGAATAAAATCCCAGTCCAGGTTAGGCAGAGTCCCTCATTGACTTTCTTCAAGAGGAATCTTGATGAGTGGGTGGGAGACCGTAGGTTTACCCCGGGTATCACTTCTGTGTCACTGTTAGACAGAGGCACAGTATACTAACCTCGAAAAAGGGTATAGCAAAATTAATTTAAAATGGGTGGTGAAAGCCAAACACACTCTGGCTAGGCTTATAAATGCCCTAGGGCAGATAGCCCAGTATGAACCTATGAACCTATGAACAGAAAGTCTCTGTGATTATATAGGTGTGCACATCATCATCTGGGAATGGCTTAAGACTCCAATATAAAGTTCTCAGTTTTCAGGATGCCTGCAAAGGCGTAGCAATCCACATGGCTGCCTAAATAATGGCTTTCTCAGGTAGACAATGCTCCTGTACAATACTTGATATATCCCTTAGTTGTGAGAACAAATGGGTTTAGACTCAGGACATGTTGGTGGTCATCATGCATGGGGCAAAAAGGATAAAGAAAAAAAATAAAGGTGTTTATTTTAAGGATTTTTCTATAAAAAAATGCTCAGTGACACTGCACAATTCCACTTGTCATTGCTGTTTCACAATAAATTTCATGAATCACCCCTTGGATCCAAGCTGCATCAGTTAAGGATCATAGTTTAACATTAGGATTTAGGCACACAGTAACAGGAGGATATAGTTCCATAAGAGCAAGATACTTGATTAAGGTGAGAAACAAAATAAGAAATGGAAAAGAGGTCAAACTACAACTTTAAAAACTGAAATAAACAAGCTGTATAGACAAATTAAATATAGTGTGAGACAAGATCAAGGAAATTTTGAAGAAAATGTAAATAATGACATTGTGCAAAATAGGAAACATATTAATAGTTACATAAGTGGTAGGAGTAAAGACATAGAAATTGATCAACTGTGTGTAGATTCTGAATTTTATTCTCAGACACAACAGATTATAGTTACACTTACAAAATGTTATGCAAAGCAGCTTGGCTGCACGGGGGGGGGGGGGGGGGTAAATTGTCCTACTGACATCCAGGTAGCCTCAGATACCGAAATCAAATTACATTATATTGAAAAAGAACTATGCAAACTGGATCCAAACAAGGCACAGGAAGGAGACATAATTAATGATAATGACCTAATTAGACTCATCACGACCCCACAGTACCATTACATCTGTTATTTACTAGGTTGTATAAATATGGAGAGATTCCTTATGATTGGAGACGTGTACTTATTAAACCTGCCTTTAAGGCAAAGGGGAGTAGGAAAAACCCAGAGTCATACAGACACTTAAGTCTAACTTCATGTTGTATAAAAAAATGGAGAAGGTTGTATTGGATAAATTATTATCAGAATTGGAAAGTTTGGGACTTGAAACTATATATCAGCATCTATATGTTGAAAATAGATCATTTACCACCTGTAATATAATGTTGTATAGCAATATAATAACATGAAACATATGAATGAAAAATTGTGCTGTGATGTAATTTATATAGATTTAACTTTATCATTTGATAGGGTCATACATAAAATACTGATCAATAAATTAGTACAACTAGTTATTGATGCACTCTTGATAAGATGGATAGCTGCATGGCTTACAGATAGGACATGGTAAGTATCATACAGCAATTGGACAGGTGAAATTTGATGTTACAATCATGGTGTCCCACATGGCTCTATTTTAGGCAAATACTTGTTTAGATTGTATCTTCCAGATCTATCTTTTTCATCTGAGGTGCTCTACAGTTTGTATGCAGATGACTTGAAAATCGTTAAACTAATTACATGTGTTACAGATAGGGCATGTCTGTAAAGGAACTTAACTAAATTGACCATTTGGGCACAGGAGAATAATATGCTGATAAATACATCAAAAACTAAGCATATGAGATGTGGGAGACATACATTGAAAGGTGAATACTTAATACAGCTCACTGTGATTAAACTGCAGATTCATTTAAGGACCTGGGTATATGGGTAGATCTAGCTTTGAATTTTTCTAATCAGATCAATTGTTTTTTGATAGTTACAGAACTATAGATTATACAAAAAATTTTATAAAGTCTAGGAAATCAGAAATGATGAAGTCATTGTTTGTTAGTTATATTAGACCCAAACATGAATATGAAATAACAATACAGAAATCTTATAATAAAACAAGCATGAGTAAACTGGAAAGAGTACAGTGGAAATATGAATGTGAAAAATTAAGTTATCATGTAAGATTAAGATATCTAAATTTATACAGTGTCTCATATAGATATTTTGAAGAACAGCCTAGATACTTATCATGGGACCAACTGTTTTAGTGTAATGGTAGGCTAGAAGGGTATTATTATCCATGCATGAACTATGTAAATATATTATATATTATATATAAATACATTGTATGTATGTAGGTATGGTTCAGGAGTAGAATAAAACCACAAGACAGATTTCACTAATTCTTCACAATGTACTGCAGAATTAGTCAAATTAGTACCTCACCATCCACCTTATACACGTACTATAACAAAAGTGCATTTAAGTAAGCATCTCTTAAGCAGATGACCTTGATGGAAATCTTACTTTCTAGTGTAGACTGGTGAAATGGAAAACTGCAAGCATCAGAAATGAGAAAAAAAAAGTCCAAAATACAAAAGGGTAGAAAATTTAACTTGAAACATTTTTTGCAGAAAGGCAAACCTCCCTGCACCCTAGATGTGGGGGGCTTATAAATACCAATGCCACGGTCTCACAAACTCAGAAAAAGAAGAGAATCATTTCCAATGCATACTAAGAAATTTCACCAGCAATGATTTCCTATGAAAAATAGTAATCAGCATTATGTTCCTTAGTGTCTTTTTCTTTAGGGCAACTGACATTTGAGGAATTTCACCTGAAACCCCTTTAGATGAGACAGTATAGTCACCATATCAATCTGTCTTTCTCTGACCTGTAATTAACCAGCATCACACCGACTATAATAATAATAATACTTAATACCTAGTGTTATGGAACATAGTCGAATATTTGCAAAAGTTTTAATCTTGCCATGTTCAAGCATCGCTTACAAAAATAATAAAATATGCCATCCACCTATCATGTCATTAATCGAAAAGCAGTTCCTACTTTTTGTTCGAGTAATGATTATTACAGCTTTTCCACTGCCATATTGAACTCCAAGTGCCTAAGTACATTTATCAGTTTATAAAATGATTAATGTAGCTTGTACTTGACATATTTTTGACAGTATAATTACAAATCACTGGATAAGCTATGCCATATAGCATTACTGCATTCAGTATTAGGTGTAAAACATAAGTATAGATTTAACTGAAACTGTAATTTAAGAACCTGTTGTATGATAGTTGTTATAAGCAGCTGTGTGATGATTCCAAAATGCACATCCCTTGTCTATAACCTTATTCAGAAACTTAAACCCACCACTCTTTCTGCAGACCTACTACCCACAGAATACCTGCAAAAAGCAGCAAGAACCATAGCCTACCCCCATATCCATCCTCATTAATATAACTATTTCGGAAGGAACCATCCCATCTATCTGGAAAGTTTCTCACATTATCCCCCTGCATAAAGATGGTAATTCCAAAGAGTTTCCCAACTACAGGCCCATAGCCATATTATCCCCTTTGGCAAAAGTAATGGAGAAATGCATTCATAAACAACTTTTAAGCCACCTACTTGAAAATAATTTATTAGCCACCTGCCAACATGGCTTCAGACCATTTCATAGCACCACCTCTGTTCTCTTATCCTTTACTGACTGCATTAATAAAAATCGTAATAATGACACTCTATCCTCAGCCCTCTTTATTGATTTGTCAAAAGCCTTTGACATGGTTAACCACCACCTCCTCATAAATACACTTAAAAACCTGTCATTGGATGCTCTTGCCATACAATGGTTCCAATCCTACTTAAATAACAGGCAACAGGCTGTACTATGGGCAAATACCTTATCTTCCCGCATCCCAGTTGCCATAGGTGTCCCTCAAGGCTCTATATTGGGTCCTCTCCTCTTCTCCATCTTCACAAATGACCTCCATTCTGTAATTCCACAAGCTACCTGTATTCAATATGCAGACGACTCCACACTTATATGCTCAGCCACTTCCTCATCAGAACTTCAGTCCCTAACCCAAAACACCATTAGCATAGTTGCAAATTGGCTTCTACACCAAAGTCTTATCTTGAACCCTAAAAAACAAAAATGCTACTATTCACCCCTACCCATAGAGCCTCCCCACGTTACTTTACTGTTACTTCTAGTAATGGAACAATAATATCTCCTGACCCTACTACAAAACTACTTGGGGTACTTATTGATAATAACTTCACCTTTGAGCCTCACATTAATAACACTATAAAAACAGTGAACAAAAAATTAGGTTCCCTCTACAGAATTAAAACCTTTCTGACTCCACTAGCCAAGACAACTATAGCCCATACCCACCTTATCTCCACCCTGCTATATGACCCTCCTATCTATACTAAATTATATAAAAGCAACCTGAATAAACTGTCTACCTCCTACAACAATATTGCCAGATTTGCAGCTGGGTCCTCCTATAGGACCCATCATTGTATCAATCTGAATCAACTAGGCTGGTTAGAATTGCCAAATCTAATACTTTTCAACCAACTAACAATAGTCCATAAGATCCTGTATCAACCTACAAATACACCAATACTCAATACCCTAATCACCCCCTATAATAATCTCAAAACCCTACACCCATCTAACAAATTACTAGTACAAATGGCTAAATCCAATAATTCAGCTGGTGACGCATTGTTCCCTAATACAGTGGGTAAAACCTGGAACAGCCTCCCTAATCACCTAACCTCCCTAGCCTCAGCTAACCTATTTAAAAGCAAACTAAAACCCTACCTTAAATCACACTGGTTATGCCCCTGTGTCAACCCAGACTAACTACCAAACCCTTCCCTCAACACCTATCTTCTCATGAGTATAATCTTGTGTCTTCTCTATTGATAATAAAGTTAATGCGACTATACAGCGGACTAATGTCCTGTACATATGTTGAATTATTATCCATAGCCATCTTACACTAGAACTTCTGGTGAGACTTTACATAATAAGAGTGTCCTTATACATACTTTGTATGAAGATCCATTGCTGTTAGACACTAGCATTTTTGTGTGACATTTGTGTGTGTAACTTTATAATTAATAGTGTCTTTGACATATTTTATCAGGAATATCCAAAACTGTTTGCACTTGGATTTTTTCGTATTCAAATGCTAAATCCTATGAAATGTAATGTATGCCTAAGCTTTGTAATGTACCAATGCCTTTGTATATACCATTGTGTTTATAAACATTTTGAGGTAAGTGGAGCTTTTCTCCCCGGGCCTCCACTGAAAATGGACATATATCCAGTTGGACTAGCCTGGTCAACAAATGTAAAATAAAAACAAAAAAAATATATTAAATGTGGAAGTTAGGTAACAGTTGTGGAGATTTTTTCCTGAGTAAGGAATTTGTAACAGTTTCAGATGGTGACAGGACTTGTATCATAGCAAATGGTACTTCCTGCAAAACTACTTGTCTTTTCTGCATAGTTGTAAAACAGCATATCTATTTTAAATTAAAAGTAAAAAAGAATGTCACCTCTGTACTGGCTCTTGTTTTTTTTTTTTTTTTTTCACTAAAAAAGTGAACATTGCTGCAAACTTAGCAAGGGAACTTTTCTTGTGGAGATCGCACTGCTTCCTCAGAAATCTCTCACTGTATGTACTCCTGGGATTTGAGTATTACTGCCATTAAATTGTATTTCCTTATTTCACCTCAGTATACTGGCTACCTATAAATAGCCATGTTGGTGCAGCGGTAGTGTTGTTGCCTCACAGCAAGAGGTTCTCCCGTTCAATTCTCGGCTTGAGCGCCTTCTATGTGGAGTCTGCATGTCCTCCCCGCGGTTGAGTGGCGTTGGAAAGACATGCGAGAATGGGTGTGCCTTCGTTGAAGGTTGGGCATCAAGCTGGCACCTCGGCACCATAAAAATCTACTGCCAATCATTAGCAGACTGGAGTTCTGCTGTGGCAACCCCTAACTGGGAAAAGCCGAAAGAAGAACAATACTGGCTAACTTAGCAAAGGAACTTTTCTTGTGGAGATCGCACTGCTTCCTCAGAAATCTCTCACTGTATGTACTCCTGGGATTTGAAGTATTACTGCCATTAAATTGTATTTCCATATTTCACCTCAGTTTACTGGCTACCTATAAGTAGCCATGGTGGTGCAGCGGGAGCGTTGTTGCCTCACAGCAAGATGTTCTCCCATTCGATGCTCTGCTTGAGAGCCTTCTATGTGGAGTCTGCATGTCCTCCCCGTGGTTGAGTGGCGTTGGAAAGACATGCACAGAATGGGCGTGCCTTCGTTGAAGGCTGGGCATCGAGTTGACACCTTGACATCGTAAAAATCTACTGTCAATCATTAGCGGACCAGAGTTCCGCTGTGGCGATCCCTAACTGGAAAAAGCTGAAAGAAGAACAATACTGGCTACATATAACTTAACTTGCTAAACTGCTGAGGCATGCACAAAGTGTATGGGGATACTGATACCAAACTGCCTGCTTCTTAGCACTTTTGTCCCCCCAAAATTGTTTTTTTCTGCTAGACAAAATACAGTTTTTCCTCTAATTCTGCCAGATAAGAATTTGGCTACTACAACTGCTCTTTCTCCCTAGTGCAATAACCACATATGTAAAGTGCTAGGTCTCTCACCCTAGAGCACGGCTAAGAGCAAGCCTTTTAGTGCTTGTATTTCTTTCTTTTCCCACTAAACATAGTTCACATTCAATCCCAAGGCACAAATATATATATATATATATATATATATATATATATATATATATATATATATATATATATATATAGTAGGGAAACACTGAGGTTTCAAGAGATTCCTACTTGTTCTATTGATTGTTTTTTGCTAGTCCCAAGGGCCTCGGCAGAATTTGGCTACTACAACTGCTCTTTCTCCCTAGTGCAATAACCACAAATGTAAAGCACTAGGTCTCTGACCCTAGAACACACTTAAGAGCAAGCCTTTTCATGCTTGTATTTCTTTCTTTGCCCACTAAACCTAGTCCGCGTTCAAACCCAAGGCTCAAATATATATATAGTAGGGAAACATTGAGGTTTCATGAGATTCCTACCTCTGCTATTGATTGTTTTTTTTTGCTAGACCCAATGGCCTCGGCTCTTCCCCACTCTATTCCCCTACCCTACCCCCAATTTTCACCCACCCCCACTACCTCTAGATTTAAACTTATCCTCAACCACACACCACCATCAAACATCCAATCACAGCTACCCTTTCTCTCACATACCTCCTTACATCACTTCCACTAAATCCACCCCACATCTATCACCTCCCACCCTACCCACTCATCACTTTTCTCTCTCCACACCACACCCACAACTCAGTACCACCCTTCAACTCAGACAATATGACTCCCACACTCACATCATCTAAATCACTAACAGCTACAGCCCTCTATATTTCAAGCACCATTCTCCTTATATCCCTCTATTGACTCACCTCTAACTTCATCCCATTCCTACCCGTCACCCTTCCCCCCTGGCCAAACTCAGCTCTTCCCAACCCCATAAATTCATCATACCTTATCATTACCCCAACTCTATTTAATACCACATACATAGTCTAGCAAAGATTCAAAATCCCATCTAAAGACACTTCCTGCTATAGACTTAAAAAACTCTATTTTAAGCTCTCCAAGCTCCTTTGACACGTTGCTCTTAAGCTAACTCATTCCAGGGATATACACCCCAATCCAGATCCCACCCTCCAAACCACTACCATGCACAGCTCCCTCCTGTTCACTCCCAACCTCCTTCACAAAATACAAAAAATTTCCCTTCTCCTCCTTAATATTAATTCAAGAAGTATCACAAATAAAGTCCATGACCTGCATACCACTCTCTCCCTCTACTCCCCTGACATTATAAAACTAACAGAAACCATACTAAAACCTAACATCAACAGTGGGAAAATCATTGCCCCAGGATACAGTATACTATGTAAAGATAGGTTATCTAAAAAAGGTGGAGGTGCATCACTCCTATTCAAACATCACCTCACCCTTGAACCCATACATACAAAACTGCCAGCTTTTGAAAAATGCAGAAATATTACTTTCCAGGCTTAAACTTAACCCCCACAAAAGTATTAATACTCTTGGTGGTTACATTCCACCAGGAAACAACATCCCCACACTAGAAAGTACCCTACACTGGGCATCAAACTCCCTCCCACAAGAAACTATCTTCTTGGGGGATTTCAACATTGATTGGCTATTATGCTCCTCCTGTAACCACTCATTACACATAAACCTGCACGGGTTCTCCCAACTAATCATAACCCCTACTAGGACAGACAAATCCTCCAGGCACCAATCCATATTGGACTGGACCCTAGTCAATAACCCCACTCTCATGTCCCACTAAGGTTGTCTCCCAGACAGCCGAAGCAACAACTTCCCAACCTTTCTCATTCACACCAAATCCCATCAAACTCACCCGCCCACCTATCGACAAATCAGAGACAAAAAGAACTTCAATACCAATAATTTCATTGCCTCCCTCAAAAGCTGCAACTGGGATACCCTTAAACAGCTACCACTAGATGCAGCAGTAAAGTCCTTCAACTCCACCTTTTTAAACATCCTCAACCATCATACGCCACCTAGAACTATAAAAGTTAAATCCAACCATGCCTTCTGGCTTAGTAAAGAATGCAGATCACTTCTCAAAATTTGGGATAAAGCCTGGGTAAGTTATCTCAAAAAGAAATCACACCTAACTAAACAAACGTGCTTTGAATTACAGAATAAGGTAAAAAAACTAGTCAAACATGATAAAACCAATTACTACCATAATTTGCAAATAAAACCCCAAAACAACCCCCAAAAGTTCTTGGCTGCAATCAATACCATACTACACCTTGGAAAAATAGCCACCCTCATGCCAATCACACCCAACAACTCAGACAACATATCAACCCAATTTAATACCTACTTCACAGAGTCCATCCAAGCCCTCACTAATGCTCATCCCCATAATTATGACCCCACATCAACCACTAACCAGAGTACCCCCATACCCAATCCCCCACCAACCTATTTTCTTTACAACCAGTCTCAGTAAGCATAATCAAGAGTCTACTCAAAAAACTCAAAACAACTGCCCTAGCTGCCGATAATCTCCCTGCAGAATTCCTTCAAATAGCTAAGGAATAGCATACCCAGTAGCCATTCTCATTAACAGATCAACCTCTGAGAGCTTTGTCCCCACCATTTGGAAAATTTCTCATATCATTCCTATACAAAAAGGAGGTAACTCCACTGAACTTACTAACTACCGCCCCATTGCCATACTATCCCCCTGTCCAAAATTCTTGAAAGAGTCATCCATACCCAACTCACAAAGCACCTTCAACAAGAAAACTTACTTACAGACACTCAAAACAGCTTTTGCCATTCCCATAGAACTACTACTGCCCTGATGTCCTTTACCAATACAGTTAACCACCATAGGAATAATGGGCAGCAGGTATCTGCTATTTTCCTAGACCTTTCCAAGGCCTTTGATATGGTGAACCACTCAATTATTAGCACCCTCCCATTCCTACACCTTAGTACCGCCTCCATCTCCTGGTTCCAAATTTACCTTGAAGGACGCCAACAAGCCACCCTCTGGCAGCAAAATCTATCCCTCTCTACATCTAGTTAGCACAGGAGTCCCCCAAGGTTCAATCCTTGGACCCCTACTTTTCTCTATTTTTTCAAACCAACTCCAAACTTGCACACCCACTGCCACCATAGTTCAATACACTGATGATTCAACTATTATCTGCTTAACCTCCTCTCTTCAACTTCTCCACAAATACACCCAAGAATCCTTCCTAATGGCCAAAAATTGGCTCACTAAATCCAATCTCATCCTCAATCCAAACAAAACAAAACTTCTCCTCTTTCATGCAGTACCCACCCCCATTAGCGAATACACCCACCACAATGTTCAGTATCTTATCCAAACATAATACCATTATTACTCCCTCACTCCATACAAAATTGCTAGGAGTCAAAATAGACAACAAATTGAAATTCAACATACATATTGCACAAACCATTTAAAAAGTCCATACAAAACTTGGTCTCTTGTATAGGAACAACAAATCCCTAACCATAAATACTAAATCCACTATCGTCCAAACTCACCTACTATCTACTCTTTAATATGCTTCCCCTATACTAACAAACCTCCATAAAACAGACCTCAATAAACTTGAATCTTGCTATAATAAAATATCCAGATTTGCAACTGGTGACAAATATAGATCCCATCACTGTACATCTCTTAGACAACTAAATTGGCTCGAACTTCCACATACACTGCTCTTTAATCAACTCAGCCTCACTCATAAACCCTCTACTACCCAGATAAAACTCCTGCCCTTAAAAACCTCTTACAGCCATATAACTCCTCTAGAAATCTCCACTCTTCCAACAAATTCCTACTTCAGGTATCAAAAGCAAACAATGCAGCTGGTGAAACATTATTTTCCCACTGCATTTTAAAAGTATGGAATAAAATCCCAAACTCACTTATTCCAATTGCTCTATACCACACTTCAAAAATCAACTCAAAACACACCTAACAAACTGCTGGCTCTGTCCCTGTAACCCTACATGATAACCATTCCCCCCACCCCCAATCCCTTTACTTGGATTGGCATCTCTACTATAACCAATCACCACTTTCTCTCCAGTATAACTAAATATCTAGAATTAACTTCATCAATGGAAGTATCTCCTGAGTGGCCGCAGTGGTGCAGCAGTTAGCATTATCACCTCACAGCAAGAGGTTCTCCCGTTCGATTCTCAGCTGGAGCACCTTCTGTGTGGAGTCTGCATGTCCTCCCTGTGGTCAAGTGACATTAAAGACATTCAGGTAGGTGTGAGCATGAATGGGCATGCCTTCTTTGAAGGATGGGTGTCGGGCTGGCAACTCGGTACCGTAAAAATCCACTGCCAATTATTAGCAGACCGGAGTTCCGCTGTGGTGACCGCTAACCGTGAAAAGCTGAAAGACATTACTAATGGCAGTATCTCCTGACTTTCCTGGTGTAAATACTACTTTAACCTCTTCTTGTAAATGTACTCTCACTTTCTCCTTGTACAGTATTATGATCTAGGACACTATTCTCCTCTATCTGCTATTTCCATCACTCCGCTACATATTGCCTTCCACTGCACAGTAATGTATTAGCGTATCACTACAACTCTCCTTGTACTGTAGTGTACTCTATTCTTCAACTACCAATCACTTGCTGTTTATTGCCTTAAGCATGTGACAAATCAGATGTTAGCAATTACCTTTCTCCTGTAGCACATGAAACAAGTCCTCTTTGTATATGCTGTATATAGTGTGCCAAACCTAAGAGTCTCATTATACTTGTTACTTTCTCTGTTTTTTTCTTTTATTCAGCTTTATTACTGTATAATTGTCCTTTTTTATACTGCTTTCGTTTCTCAATATTTCTAGAAAATGTTAAAATTGAACCTCTGTTTTTCCTTTACTCAACTTTGTTCTTACCGAATAATTATTCTATTTTTATACTACTCACGCTTCTTGAAAAATTCTTGAAAATGTTATAATTGAACATTGCGTACATATTGTTGAAGCTTTTCTCCTCGGGTCTCCACTGAAAATGGGCGTGCGCTCAGCTGGACTAACCCAGTTAACAAATGTGAATAAATACATAGTAAAATAAATAAATGACATTAACATATTTTCTCCTTGATTTTATAGAGTAATAGTTTGTTTGTTGGTTCACTGATTCACAAAGAAAAGCAACTTTTGAAAACAGGATGTGACAATGTGAGGAATTGCCAGTTATGCCAGGAGAAGCAGGGCAGTGGAAGTGTAATATATCGCAGCACAGCTAGCTGGAGTTTTGTAAAGAATTATGTCATTTGTATATCAAACTGATTTGTACAGGTACTTATGATAAAATGGATTTGTAAAGTTGCTTATAGTTGGTTAAAAGAGAAACAGACAGAATTATAATCAGCATAGAGACTGCAGTATTTGCAGGATGAAGAAAGTGAGAAGCAGCATCAACATGAGAGGGAGATGCTGACTCGTCACCAGGGTCATGGAGGTAATGGGGGAGGGGATAACTGACCCCAGAAGCAATAAAGGTCAGTAAGTTTCTTCCACAATTTACTGAGGGTGATAATTTTGATAGTTTTATTCATATATTTGAAAGGGTATGTAAACAGTATAATGTTGACCAAGGGCTCTGGGTAGGGTTCCTGACCCCCTTACTCCAGGGTAAAGCTGTAACTGATTTTCTAAATTGTCTGATATTGATTGTTTAAATTATGATAAAGTAAAACATTGTTTACCAGAATGTTTAAGTTAACACCTGAAGCTTACAGAAAAAAGTTTTGTGAGTACATACGCAAGGCAGATGAAAGTGCGTGTGATTATATTGCTGAGTTAAGCACTTACTTTCATAGGTGGGTGGGTGAGTGTCAAATCACCACTTTTTGAGGGCTGGCAGACCATTAAGGTGAGGGAGCAAGCCCTTAGCACTTTGCCTGAGGACATGAGAATCTGGTTGGAAAACCAGGCATATAACTCTGTAAATGAGCTGGGGAAAAAAGAGGATCTCTACTTAGCAAGCATGACATCACTGCACAAGAAGGGGATACCCAGTGTTGCACATGGATATAAGGGAACCCATAGCAGGCAGCCTAAACCACCCTAACAGAGTCCACCAGTAACAGGGGAAGCCACTAGTTCAGGTACACAGCGAGGATCAATGTTTAGATGTTTTAAATGTAACCAGTGGGGCCATGTAGCATACAGATGTCCATGGAAGCAAGGTGGGGAACAAAAGGTGGGGGAGCCAGCAAGTGGGAAAAACAATATGCCAGTGGTAAGTTGTCTGGAGACAAAAGGGGTACCAAACTATCATCTGAGTTTATATCCTAGCTTAGTAGATGGAAAACAGGGCACTGGTAAGAGAGACAAAGCCTCTGACATAACCATTGTGAAGTCTGCGGTAGTTAGAAAGGAGCAGTACTTGCAAGGGCAGTTCACTCCTGTCAGAGCTTTAGGAGGAACCACATTCCAAATGTCTATGGCCAGGGTTCACCTTGACTGGAAGGGTGGAAAAGTAAGCAAGCAAGTAGGTGTGTTTGAGGATATCCCTGTGGCTATCTTTATTATTTATTTATTTATTTTACATTTGTTTACTGAGAAAGTCTGACTGGACACAGGTCCTTTTTCAGCGGAGGCCTGGGGAGAAATGCTCCACATATTACAAAGACAAGATGTGACATAGTACAACTTTGTAGTTACAGAAGAGTGACATTTACATTTTTATATACAAGAAGTCATTTATGGTACAAAAATTAAGTGATAACACAATATAAAGAAAAATAAATAAGTTAGCACTGATTATAGGAAGACACCATTAAGCAGTCTGGTTACAGAATATCTATTCAGAGATATCATTAAACATTAAACATAGAGCAAAGGATTAAGTGTGGAAGGAAGATTAGGATATGAAGTATGATGAAGGAGGCTATTTAAGCTGAAAAAAATCAGGTCAACTACCTGACAGTACTGGAGGGAAGGTTATTATGAGTGAGCAGATGTAAGATGGAGGTAACATATCCTGGTGAGTTATAATTGCAGGTTCAATTTAATTGGAAGTGTCTTTTTAGTCATTTTTTGAACTGGGTCAAGGTAGTGGTGGCTATTATATTTGTGGGCAGAGTGTTCCATTTTTTTGGCTATATAGTTTGACTAGAGAGAAGCCCCTGCAGAGTTGTCGGCTATAGTGACTTGTAGAAGATGTTTGTTATTGAAACGTAGGACCCTAGTACTGGAGTAAGGTTGTATTAGGTTTTGTAATGATGGGGTTTACTTGGGGTAATAAAGTATTTTTTTGTTAGTATAAATTGGTTATAAAGTAGAAGTTGAGGACGTTCTAGTGTTTTTAGGGCTGAGCAGTGGTGATTGCGATGTGAGGTATTAGAGGCGAACTTTGCTATTTTTGTTATAGTAAACTTCAAGCTTAGATATGCCTGATTCTTTGAGGTTGGTGAGGATAGGGGAGGCATATAGGAGTGTGGACAGGAGGTATGTTTGTGCTACTTTGGCTTTAGTGCTGTTTGTGAGGAATTGTTTATTTCTGTATAGTCCCTCTAATTTTTTGTGAAGTTTCTTAACATTGAGTGAAATGTGAGTGTCAAACCTCATGTTGTGGTCTATCTCAACTCCAAGAAGTTTGGTATGAGTGACATGAAGGACAGTAGTGTTATTGTTAGATGTAATAGTAAATGTGGAATGATTTTGATAATGCAGTATTTTGTGTGCATTCAGCTACACTCAGGCTTGGAAAGAGGCATGTGGGTCTGGTAGCCTGTGAGACACCCAGACAGAGCCCACACATGAAGCCAGGGCTGGTGAGGGGCCTATTTCAGGGAGGGAGCTACCCTGTCACAGTGAGCCTGATGATGAGCCACAGCTGCTGGTAGGTACTGATGTTCACTTGGACAGAGTGACTGCAAGAGCAGAGGAGAGTGGTAGTACCCAGGCTGACTGTGAGGCACCACTGTCAGAGGACACCACACTTCCTGTGGAAAGGGAGCTGAGAAGAGTTACAAAGATAGAGTTGAGACAGGCTCAGCTCTTGGACCCTACATCACGAGATTTGAGGGAGGTAGCTAAGGAGGCACCTGATGCTCAAGAAAAAGGGGAGTCTGTATACTGGACAAAGGGTTACTGTATACAGAGTGGATCCCTGAGGGAGGGCTAGAGGGTGAGGTAATACATCAGTTGGTAGTGCCCAGAGCCTTCCGTCTGACATTTCTAGCCATATCTAATGATGTTCCTTTAGCAGGTTATATTGGCATAAAGCATACCAAGAGATGTATTATGCAGCACTGTTACTGACCTGGGATTGCAAGGGATATAACAGGGTACTGCGGGACCTGTGAGCAGTGCCAAATGGTAGGCAATGCAGGAGACAAGGTCAAAGCTCCTTTGTTGCCTTTGCCTGTGACTGAGGAGCCATTTCAGAGGGCGGCTATGGATATCGTGGTGTCTCTAAATACTCTAAGTTCCATGGGGAAGAAGTATATCCTGCTGGTAGTAGATTATGCTACTAGATAACCTGAGGCAGTGGCTCTGTCCTCCATTGAGGCAGAGAAGGTGGAAAATGCTTTATTAGAGATTTTCAGCAGGGTAAGCTTCCTGAGAGAAATACTGACTGACAGGGTGCCAATTTCATGTCAGACCTGATGGCTTGTTTGTAGGAGTGCTGTGGGGTGAAGCACCTAAAGACCACTTCCTACCACCCTCAGACTAATGGCCTTGTGAAAAGGTTAAACTCTACACTCAAGACCATGCTACAGGCATTTGCAGACCAGTTAAGACAGAGTGGGATAAATATTTGCCTCATCTGCTGTTTACATACAGAGAGGTACTATAGGAAATCACAGGTTTTTCACCCTTTGAGTTATTGTATGGGCATAGGGTGTGGGGGCTTTTAGATTGATTCATGATGAGTGGGAGGGAGAGTCTGAATCCCACAAGGAGTCTGTTATGGCACACATCCTAAATGTCAGGACAAGGCTTAGGGAGCTCATGGGCTTGTCCCAGGAGAACCTGGCAGGAGCCCAACAGCAGAAAAATATGACAGGAATACTCAAGCCTGACAGTATGCTGTGGGACAGCAGGTTATGGTGCTCATTCCTGTCAGACACAATAAGCTGCAGGCAGTTTGGGAGGGACCCTTTGAAGTGGTAAGGAAGGTCAATTATGTTAACTACATGGTAAACCTGCTAGGCATGGGGCAGGGGCACAAATTGTACCATGTTAAAATGATGAAGCCTTACCATGACAGTGAGGCCCTTGTGCTAAGTATCTGCAATAGGTGGCAAAATGAGTCTGAAGAGGATCTATGGCTACATCAAGCCAGCCAGCAAAATGCAAAGTTACTAAGGTGGATCCTAGGGTTGCAGGCATATGACATGACAGTGCAACACTGTAGTGGGGTCAGAAATGCCAATGCAGATGGGTTCTCAAGACAGGGCATGAGTTAATGTATTCCCAGATTGGCTCATTTACATTTAGCATAATCATTCCTCTCAACCAAAGTTTCTCAAAGGATACTTGAAAAACTAGATTGAGTCTTCAGAGAGGGGAGACATGTGATGATGTGAGGTATTGCCAGCTATGCCAGGAGAAGTAATTGATGTGTAACATATGCCAGTACAGCTAGCTGGAGTTTTGGAAAGAATTATATGTCATTTGTATATCAAACTGATTTGTACAGGTGCTGTGTTGAAAATGTATTTGTAAAGTTGCTTGTGTTAAAAAAATGTACCAACAGTAGGTCCTGACTGTATTGTAACTGATTAAATGTATATGTTTTAACGGAGGATACTGGAAGAGAAGAGGTTAATCTCAGCCCAGCTAACTTTGAAAAATAATTTGAAATTTAATTACCTGGTAGGCCATAAAGATTCTATCTTACAGTTCTGATTGCAGTCAGAGACAAAATGTCTGTGAAAACAAGGACTAGGAATCCTTATCATATTGTGCTTAGCAGGAAATGATTGCTACCCTGGAACGGCGGAAGTGCTGAAATGGTTTTATGACTTCCAGAAGCTGCAAAAGATCTTTGCAAAGTTCTAGGTATGTAAGGTAACACATATGTGCTAAATCCTATCAGTTTCTAGTAAAAGGGGGTAGTATGGGAACCAGAAGTCAGATGACCAGATGTATCTGATGTCATTCTGTAATCAATCACTGAAATTATGTTTTAATACTAGATGAGACAGAAGTCTCAGAGCAGTCTGTTTTTCAAACCTGACATAGAAGGATCCCTCACCCACGTCATCTTGTCTTGCTGAGGTAAGTGACCAGGGAATAGTAATTCTTTAGATCAGTCAGGAAAATATAGTGAGATTAGTTGAGTACTGCTTTTCTGTATATGTGTGAATCTATTCATCTGTGTTATTATAATATTTCCTGTGATTGAAACTCTGGTGTTTATTGTAATAGATATTTCATATGCTCATGTTCTTTTATTATTTATTATTAGATATATTTAAACTTTTCATTGTGGCTGATCCTTTAGAGAATATTTTAACCTTTGAGTGTGCTTATATCTATTTGGTGACTATGTGGCCACTCCTGAAAACCTTACTGCATTGATCAAACACTATCATTTGTATTAATATTAATTTCAGTATAACTGGGTATCCTTATAAGAGCCTTACATTAGCTGGTTTTGGACTGTCTGATGGCAGTGTAACTACCTTATAGTCTGGGCAGAAGATGGCATAGCTAGTAAACCTGTGCCAGCCTTAAAAGTGTGTGTGTGTGTGTGTGTGTGTGTGTGTGTGTGTGTGTGTGTGTGTGTGTGTGTGTGTGTGTGTGTGTGTGTGTATGTGTGTGTGTGAAGATCAAATCTCAAACAGTGTGTGTGTGTCAGCTGCTTGGAGCAGGGACACAAAGTACTAGTTTCACAGAAAGGGTGCTAGAGGACTTGACTTGGACACTCAGCTGAGGATTCAACTCTACAGCTGTGCCAGTGGGGAGTCTTACTGGGAGCCTGGAGAGAGAGAGAGAGAGACAGAGGACCCAGCCACCAGACTGAGTGTGTTCCCTGTGTGTTCTTAAGGGAAAATGTTCTTGATGCAGAGAGCTGCATCTGGAAATACTGTGTGTATCTATTTTTGTTCCAAATGAACGTCCCTCTCCAGAGTCAGTGTTAAGGATTCAGGCTCCGTGATTACTGGTCCAGAGTAAGGACGTCACAGAGCCATTAAGGTAATAGATAGGAACTTTGTATAGAACAGAATGACCAAAATGACAGTTCAGATCATGCATTTTGAACTGCATCAGTAGATTTATTATGTGATAACTACTTTTCTCAAGATGCTTATTCAGTTTAGTTACTATTTTATATGTGTATGTACTTCCTTACTTACATATTTCTTGCGCTTAACATTAACAGATATCCAGCTGAAAATACACATTTTAGTAAAGACCTGGAATAAATGTCAAGTACATATTCAATCATTATTCTACAAAAATGTGGTTATATACAAAGCATAATAAAACAGTTGTACTACATGTGGTTTACAACTAAATCATCAAAACTAATTGCCATTGTCATACAAATGCCTGTCCAAAAATGTATATACATTTGAAACACACAGGTTATAAAAATATGAGGAAGATCTGTGATCCTACATCAGATACACATCAGTGTGATTTCTTCTTCAGAAGCTTGTGATTGTGGATATTAGACAACAGTACAGCGTTGTTCATTGGAATGCAAGGTTTCATCCTGAAATGAGCACTCTGCAGGTCATATTCGTTGTAAGTGCTTAATGTTAGGGCAGACCATGAAGGCATATTACTACAGCAGCTTTATGACACTTGATGAACATTACAACAGAAGACACTAGGTGTTCAACTCAGTAGTAAGTGCTTTTGCGTTGGGGTACCAGTCAGTTCCATTTTTTATCCTTTTTCCATATTTTTATTAGATAAATTTAGAAAATATGATTTTAGGAGCATTTTGTCACTTGACCAGTACTTCAATGCAAGGTAATGGCTGTTCTACACTCCAGTACATGCTTTTCTTTTGGAGTACCAGTCAGTGTTTGCATGAAAACTTGTGATTAAAATTAAACCAGAAGGTGATTTGTGGAATATGCTTTCAGACCAAAATTGTTAATTTTCAAATAGTTGTGTGGTTTGAAGAAACTAGAGCAGGATCAGTGCAAAAAATAGACTTGTAGTCTGAAGATATTGGTATTACCAGTTATAGTTGAGTCTCACCTGAAAAGGTGTTTGTTAAGTAATATTCCTGTACAGAACTGCCAGAGATTCTTGCATGTCCAAATAGCCTACTATTTGTACCCCATCAATGGCACTTTTTGTGATTGAGATTTGTAAGTGTTTTTTGTTGGGGTATGAATAGAGGGAAAAAGCAGCAAGGAGTCTCTAATCCTGGAAATGGGTCCGAGATCTGTCATATGATGAGTACCACATCTGAAGGCAGTGGCTCTTATACTATGCAGTAAGTGCTTTCTTGTTGGGGAACCGATCTTTGTCACTTCAGCTTCTACCATTTTTCATGGACCAAAATTAGAGTATTCCATCTTTCAGGGAAGTTTTATGCAGGCTATCACCTTATGATAAGCACTCTTGCATGTCTTTGAAAACTGTAAGTGCTTTGATTCAGGTCAAAACTTACCATTATCCATTTGCTCTTTGGGCACATTCAGTGCAGCCACAGTAATGTGTAAAACGTTTTAGTGACTTGATGGCTACCTCATCAGAGAATACTGGCTGTTGAATTTGCCAGTAGGTGCTGTCTTGTTGGGTTAGATATCAGGGCTTCTGAAACCAGCTTTTGAAATAGTATCAATATGTAAAATGAATGCAAGGTTTCATCCTTACATGAGCACTCTGCGGGTTAGTTAAATAGTAAGTGCTTTATGGTAGGGCAGACAATGTAGACAGCTTCTTCAATAATGTGTGCCTATATTGAAATGAGCTTATTATCACTTGATGGGTACTACAACAGAGGCCACTGTCTGTGCTACTCTGCAGTAAGTGCCTTTTGTTGGGATACTGGTCAGTGCCACTCCTCCTCCATTTACCATTTTTTGATGATTAACAATAAAGTTAAAGATGATCTGTGCAAGACTGTTTCAACCTAGCATGGAAAGTTTCAGTATAATGTGAGCAATTTAAGAATTTTGAATGTTGGATGATATACAGGAAAATCAAGCTCAGAGCTTGATTATTTGAGACTGAACACATCTTCAGCTTTAGGCTAGTGGTGATGTCCAATCAGAGTATCATTTATTTAAATCCAGTGCCATTCATTCTCCAGCAATTGTACTTTCAGTAATGTAAAGTTGTAAATGCTTTCTGCTGGGGTATGAATGGGTGGAGGCAGCCTCATGGAAAGACAAAATCTTCACAGCACTGATCAGTGATCTATTTCACAGTGATCCTTGGAATTAGTAGGGACATTCCCAAGAGTGGTAGAATCCCCATTCAGAAATAAGAATCTCTGAATTTTCTTTTCTTTGCAAGGCCTTCCTCTGGCTGCAAATGAACCACACTACTTATGGAACTTTCTACACTGAAGTGAACCACAAAAAGAAGAAGAAGGTAGCTCAATGTTTTTGTAATTGCAGCTTGGTAATTTGACGGTAATTTTGTGGTGTGAACTCTTTGCTTAAAACACACTTTGTTCAGCTTTTAGTCGATGTGAATTGAAATAAGTACATTCCCCTTCATTTACTGGGAAAATCAGTGCAAAAGTCCACCAAAATGCATGCTTTTCAGTATGTGAGAAGGCATACTGTCATCTTAATAAATTGTCCTTCCAATTCTAGAATGGTAATCTATATATTGCTTTTTTACTCTATTCAAGTCACTTCTGTGTCTCTACTCAACAGAGGCGCAGGAAATTAACTTTCTTGGGTGGCGTAAGCCAGGGAACCTTGTTGGCTAGGCTTATTCAGGCCCTTGGGCCGATAGCCTAGTACCTACCTATGAACCTATGAACACACAGGACCCAAATAAAGAAACACTGGCAAATTTACCCTGGCCAAACTTAATTAATCAATGTGTTATATATATATATATATATATATATATATATATATATATATATATATATATACATATATATGTATATATCTCATGATGCCATGATAAAGGAAAGCTTGTAAATATATTTAGATGGATGTTTCTCTCACCTGCCAAGGTTTTTTAGTTGTCTTTTATATGCATCTGGTGAGGAACATCTGCTGTTTTATTTGATAAAATGTGGATTTTTAAGAGTTCAAAATTCTACATTTGAATAAATTAAAGTAATGTGAATTGATCCATAATGGGTGCATAACCTATAAAAAATAATTTATTTTTCATGTGATTGTAGTAGTTATTGTACAAATACAGGTCTAGCCACAAGGATCAGAAAATGTGCACTATGTATGAGGACTGCAGAGCATGCAGGTCAGAATTAATGAGGTGTCAGTAAAGCAGTTTGTTACAATGCAGAAAAATAAATCTGACGATGGCATCAAACAATGTAGCAGCCTAATCCCACATTAAGAGTTACATGCCCTAAAATACCATGTTTTATCTCCTAAGTAAAGAATAGAATGTCCAGAGTATGGGTCAGATAGCAATACACATTGTCAAATCACTATACATGATCAGTGGAATGGGTGACCAGAGAGCGCCTGTGCCTAAAACTACTAAATCTAGGAAGAAAAGCGTGAATTACCTGGTAGTTGCTTCTTCACATATGGGCATGAATTTTCAATCATCAGAAATTTAAGGTTTCATAAAATATACTGACATTTTCCTGGTGTAATTTATTTTATAAACTGATTTCATAGGATTGGGTGGATAGATGAGCCTTTGACTTATTGAGAAAGGTGAGGACAGATACATACATGTTTCAAAGTGGTTTAAACAAGGTTACAAAAATAAACCAGAAGGGTAGACATCAAATGCACTGGCTTACTAAGAAGGGTCATATATCATTTGATAGCATACATATTGATACTTTGTGTTAACAAGTTTACTGTACTGGTCATTATAGTTGTGACAAGTTTTTGGACACGGAGATACCAGTACAGGCATTGTACTTAATGATTGGCCTAATGAGTGCAGAGTACAGTGGAACAATTATGTCCCAGGATCTGAACGCCATGCCCTTAGATATAAGCTCTGTGATGAAAAAGGATTTCCTTACAATAGTGTACGCATGGTGATCAAAGGACAATTCATTGTTGACATAGGTTCCATGATATCAACTTATGGGGTCAGGTCTCAGGGAGGGTGGAGTATGTCATCAATAGGACAGTTACAAAGGGAATCATGCTTGCCAAAGGATACAGTTATACATTCTGCAGGATTTAATTTTAATCCATGGTTTTGACACCAGCTATTTGTTTGGGACAGGCCATCTTATAGGATCCTGGTGTCCTCTTATGAGTTTATGATGGCACATAATTTGCAGTCATCTGCAAACCTAGTCATCCACAAATCCTTAATATTAGCTTTGACCTCTGAGAAGTAAATGCCAAACAAGAGTGAGCAAAGGACTAAACCCAAGGGCATTCTGTTACTGACAGGACTTTTGAACAGTACAGAGTCACCTACCCTTATCTCATGGGTTGTATTTGTGAGTCAGTTTGCTATTCAGTGAGTTACAAAGGGGTTAACATTTTGCTGGGACAGTTTATCAACAATGCCTAAGCGTGGGATGGTGTTGAAAGACTGCATTATTTACATTTTCAGTTTAGCACTGATTT
This sequence comes from Protopterus annectens, assembly GCF_019279795.1. NCBI lineage: Eukaryota > Metazoa > Chordata > Ceratodontiformes > Protopteridae > Protopterus > Protopterus annectens. The sequence goes on from NC_056725.1 coordinate 172,771,747, forward strand.
GACCTCATCCATTGCCTTAGTGACTTTTTCAAGGAAGCCAACCACATTTAGAAGGCAAGACTTGACTCTGACAATTCTGAACCAGGTTGAGCAAGATTCTGTGGGTTAACTATATCCCTATTGATTAGTTCCATAATGATCTTTGCCACAGTGTTACAGATGAGACTGGTCAGGCTTATGAGTCTATAATTACCAAGGTCCATTGAAACTCCACTTTTGTGCAAAGGAATGATTGTTTCTGTTATCCATTCATTCATCTGGTGGAAAGCCTGTTTGAGGTTAATATTGTATAGCCTCTGTAGGGGGTCAAACAAGCCATGTTTCGGGCTAACCAGTAGGCAGCGTGGTATGTTATCTGGCCCCATAGACTTAGTATTCCTGGCCTTAGATAGCGCCCTGAGAACTTGTTATTGGGAGATTTGAAGTGGGAGTAGATGCAGATATCTGTTCATGAAAAATTGGAGTGGAGGGGGGGTGATGTTAGAACTGAATTTGTCTGCTAGTATCTTTGCTATGTCTTCAGGGTTCTAGTGTGCGATATAATTTACTATTAATTCAGTGCATTGCTGAGTATTTTTCTGAGCATTCTAACATACTTAAAGAAGACTTTGTATTTATCTTTTACCTGGATGGCTATTTTTACTTCATATCTGGGTTTGGTTGATTTCGTCAGGATCCAGAGGACCTTGTTTAGTTTAGCAAGTGCATTTTGGCTTCTTGACATTCAGATTTATTTTTGCATGCAACAAGTTTTTGTTTTTCTTTTATTATTGAGCCTGATTTTCTTAGGACTCCACATAGGTTCATAGGTGTGTACTAGGCCAACAGCCCTGGGGCCTTTACAAGCTTCTGAGAAGTAGATGCCAAACAGGAGAGGACCTAGGATGATCCCTGTGGGACTCCACTCATGATTGGTTAGCACTGACTTGGAGTCTGCTACTTTCACACTGTGGGTTCTATCTGTAAGCCAATTTGCAACCCACCTAGTGATATAGGCGTTGATGCCTAGTTTGGTGAGTCTATCAATAATTCCTGAGTGGGGAATGGTATCAAAGGCCAGATCAAGTTAGGCTGTATGAACTGCCTTGCCCTCATCCACAGCTCTGGTGACTGACTCAAAGAAGTCAACCAGGTTGAGCAGGCACGTTCTACCCTTCACAAAACCAAATTGTGTGGGATCCAGAGTTTGGAAATCCACTATATTCTACATCAGGGTTTATTTTTGAATTTTTCATTGTATTTGTTTCTGAAAAGGAGAGCTGTATCTATGCAACTATTTACATGTGCATAGAATTTGGTAGTGAAGCATTCTGAATGACCAATGGAATCAATGAGGTGGAAGGGGGGGTTTACATTTAGCCAGGTCATCATTAGCTTTGCGTAGTCTCTGAAACTGAGATATTGGAGGATGCTTCAGTCTTCAGTCTTATGATGAATGTGACTGACTTATGGTTTGATGTGACCAGGGAGAGGCACAATTGTTGGGGAGCAGAGCTACTCCATATTGGTAAGGACCAAGTCTAGGATTTTATTGCCACTGGTTGGGATGTGGACTAACTGATACAAATAATTTGTATCAATGCAGTCTAGAAATCTCTGGGCATACATGACAGGTTTATGGACGGATAGTTGAAATCCTCTATGTGAATAGTGTTTGGTTTAATACACAGAGACTCTGTACTGGTTAGGTAGGAGGTATGGGCTGAGAAGGGACATGGGGGGTTCTGTGTTAGCTATGATGTGATAAAGGTTTTTGTTTATATTTCATTTGGATGTGGAAGAGTTCCTGTCATTATCTTGTCTAATAAGTGTGATGGTGTTTTTTTAAGAATATAGAGATATCTAATGAAGTGGATCTGTATAAGTGATAGGCACTGGAACTCTGCACTGATGGAGTGCTTTCACTGGTCCTGAATAAGGTCTTTATGAAGATGCATATGTCAGTATTTTTATGGGTAAGTAGTGCTTGTATGGTGTGGAATTTTTTTTCTAAGGCTCTTCGCTTTCAGTAGCAATGCCTTACTGTTGTTCTGATTCTGTTTCATTATACTGGAAGCTTTAGAAGACTGACATTGGCAAAAAAGTCAATGGAGGAGTGTACAAGGGTTTAGCTTGTCACAGAAGCCTTGGGGAGAGGTGCAGGCTATCCCTTGCAAAGCAGTTACCACTATCTATCACCTCCAGGTTGACATAAATTGTAGGCCATTTAAATGACAGCAGAAGCTGGGCCAGTTGTTGAAGACAATTATTTTTGTTCATATTGTGGCATCATTCTTGATGTTAGAATACTGCTCAAGGCCGTGCTCATTCCTGCCTAAGACACATATTCCGAGAGCTGCATCATGTCTCTTCATATAGTCCAGTCTGGTATTGCTCAAGTCATTTACACGCACAAAGACTGTCGTATGTGCACTTGTGCAAGAACTTGAGTGCTTGTGTGATGATGTGGTGAATCCTTGTGTCTGATAGGCAGCTGCGTGTGATCCTCTCCCTGAACAGCCCACTGAGTGACACATCTGTGTGTCTCACTAATCATCTATAACTCAGACATTTGATTGTGTGGTAGCTTTTCTTACGGGCTTTTGACCTAAGACAATGCGGCTCTTGAATGTATGTTTCATGGTGGGTGATGTCTGAATTGTGTGTTTGTGAGGTTGTAGAGTGTGCTTGTTTCTTAAGTTACATTTAGAAGGCTTTTGGGGTTCAGACAGGTTATTTTTAACAGTCTGAATATTTGTAAGTTTATATGTATGGTCTGAGCTGTGTGTGGCTGGTTTAGAGTGGTGTTGTGTGTTACTGACACCCAGCTTACTTATAGTGACTGTGTGAGAGCTTTTCCTCCAATAACATTATATAACTACAAGTCTGACACCCTGTGTCAATGTGTTGAAGTAGTAGGTGTTTGGCAATAAACATGAGATAATTACAACATTATCTCAGGATGCCCATTTCATCCAGGCTGGCTACAGAAATGAAATGCTCAAGAGCTATGGTTAAATATTTTTACAGACAACTGTAAAGTGTGTCCCTGGGATTCATGAATCTCTACACGAAGTATACACCATTCTGAGTGAACAGACAGAACAGCAAAACTCACACCTTCTTCCTGATAATTTTAGTTTTCCTACTGATTTTCTAGCAGCCTTAAATATCGAGGGGATTCATAAAGGTTACCACAAAGTGTAGATTACATGTACACTTAGGGTAACCTTTCTGAGTGACTAGAATGCACAGAACATGTGGTAGGGATGTTCTTTATTACAGATCATATACACTTAGTGCACATTAAGTGTAGGCATTAATGAATCTGTCTCACTGTTTTTGTTTGATTTTTCACTAACTCACAATTTCTCCAGCACGGGTGACATTATATTAAAAATTGATGCAAGGACAATGGTCTTAAATTATATGTGAAAAAATGAAGTATAGTTATTTTGGTAAACAAAACAGTTCCACATTATACCATATTGGCTCAATACCACATCCATACAGACACTCTCATAAGGGATCTGAGCAATCTTTTTGATTAAGTCCTTGTTTTTTGACCATCATATATCTGCAGTACCTCAGAAACCTTCTAGCTGGCTCATCTAATTTCTAACAGCATTGTCACCAAATCCAATGAAGTGTTAATGCCCTATGTTAATATTTCATCAGACCCCATATTTGAATACAATGCCCCTTTTTGCATGCATTTGTCTAAACGTATCACTCAGCTTGAGAGTATCCATTGATTCCTATCTAAAAACATCAATGGCCTCAGTATCCTCAGTTATCTGGACAGATTCGCAACCATCTCTCTGGCTGGCATGATTCCAATGTATTCCACACCTCTGCAACAGATATCCACTACATGTCAAGCAGAGAAGCACTCTTGTTACCTTCATGATAAACCTAGACAATAGGATGGACAGTCTCAAATTCTCTCTGGTCTATCTTGTGTTGTCCTCCTTCAGGCAGGAAGGAAATTAGGCTTGCAATGGTCTGAGGACCAATGACCTAGTGCTTACCTATGTGCCTGTAGCATATTAATGTCCTGAAGCCATGGAGTGAAGCACAATCCTCTGTAATTAGTTTAGTAGCAAAGGGCCAGTAAATCTAGTAAAGATGAAAACTGCCTACATTTCATATAAACGACACACAAAGCAAGCCACAAATTCAAGAAACAAAGGAGTTTCTGTTGAGAAGCAAAGAAGTGATTTCAGAGCTAACTGTCAGAAAAGATCTGACTCAATGAAATACTGAGACTGTTCCGGGAAAAGGTTAAATTAAAACCTGTCAGAATACCTGAGTCAGAAAAAAGGTTAATCAAGAGGAAGACAATGGAAGTATTTGCATGAGTTTTACTTTTCGAGTTATGCCTCTGACAATGCCTCTGTGTGTATATATATATATATATATATATATATATATATATATATATATATATATATATATATATATAAAATATGTGTGTGTGTGTGTGTGATATATATATATATATATATATATATATATATATATATATATATATATATATACACACACACACACACACACACACACACACACACACACACACACACACACACACACACACACACAGATATACATACATCATACATGCAAAAGTCAGGAAAACATACTCTGTGGCACATTACATTTTAAATGGCATGTCTAGTCACTCCAGGGATACCACTGTGCCACTTAATACTTCACCATTCCAAACCACTTACCGAATACAGTACTGAATTTTGCAGTACAATTCCTTACTAGAAGAATTTTTGGTTTTGAAAACATTTGCAAAAATACTTCAGCATATGGAAAGTGGTGTTATATTAGTTTCTCACTGGTTACTAAAAGATGTCCTCTGCCTGACCTACAATGCAATATAGATGGAGGAACCTAATATAAATAAATATCAGTAGTTTAAAAAGTATAACAGAAAAATGACATTACTGCCTCTAAGACTATAAAATAAGTTCTCCTTTACAATCAAAATAATTCAGCCATTCACTTACTTCAGAACTAACCTTGATATGTATATGAGAGGTAGAAAATATCAACATGGGATTGTAGCAATCAAGTTTTAAACTTGACAACTGAACCTATGATCGTCCAGCTGTTTCTCCACATTACAACCAATACTTGGTGCTTACTGTTAAAAATATAGAAAACAAGAGTCAGAATCCCAGTCAAGAGCTACCTGGTAAGAACAATGCCTTGAAACCTGTAATTGCCCTTCTGTTATGTCGAAAATCCCCAAAGAATGCCAGTTCTAATAATATCACTGTTTACTGGTAATGTGTGGAATTATTTCTGTGACATTACCACTGTTCTAAAAAGACAAATACGAGCTCTGCCGAGATATGCTTAGCATGATGCAGCTAATTACCAAACACAGTATAAGTGGTTCTAGCAGTGACTACAAAAGCAGCTACAGTACCGTTCAAAAACAGTACACTATGATTTTTCCCTTCTCCTGACTCTCTCTTTTTGAGCACATATTGATACATACACATACCAGGAATGGTTAACGTACTTTTCCCAAACACCAAGCCATTGCCTATATCTTTTAGTTCACTGTAGTCAGTGAAAGAAATAAGCCATTTGGCACAGGCCACAATAAGCAATTCCCCTCTTTGAATAAGCCAAGAATACTGAGAAATTACTTAGTCCTTTAAATACAACAGGAACTGAAAAGTGAACATTATGGTAAGACGACTGAACTGCTATCAGGAAGCAGATACTACAAACAGCTTTAGTATAGCCAGTCTCTGCATAATATGCATACCTCTCAACTGTCCAGATTTTCACAGAATGTCCAGATTTTTCCATCATACTTCTGGTCTGTTCCTTATACAATTTGTGGTTTTCAAGCAAATCACTTAGGACTGAAGTCACTAAATAATTACATAGAGTTGAGTTTCAGACTTCATATCTATCAGAAAATGCCTGTTAACACAAATCATATTAGTCTAATAACTTTCTAAGTTTATACGAGCAATATTTTAAATATGTCCCTATTTTGGGGGCTTCTCCCCTCATTACTTTAGGCTTTGTTCAGATTTCTTGCACAAAGAGGTTGACAGGTATGGTAACATGCAACCAAGCAATCACATATTTCTGCTGGAATCAATAACAAAATTAGAGGCTTCATTTTACTTAGAATTATTTAAATGTTTTAGTTTAAAAAACATATTGATTCTAGTGCATTATCAAACAGGAAACAAACAAGTAAATAAATAAATGTAAACAGACAAGCATTAGGAAAATGTGCCTGCAGTCTAGCTTACCTTCTAAACTAATTCAAAATGTAGGAATACTTTCTTTGCCCTAAATTTTAACCAGGAATGCAGGCAGAACTGCCAAAGTCTATATTCAGTTCCAGGTACCCAAGCAGCAAAGTGACAGAAAGATTGATCATGTATGTTTTTTTGTCTACAACTTCGTGCCTTAATGGTTATTAGTCACAAAGGTATTTTCTGTCTATGATACAAGTACACACTGTGAGGTTACTGATTAAGATCACAGTAATCTTTTAAATGTTGTTTACCTACATCAGTACCCTCATTATCCCTATCTTCAGCTAGAAAACAATATATTAATTAACAGAATCCTAAATAACTATTAGATGCTGATTTATTGTAAAATAATAATTCACCCAAAGGGCAGCCTGTTACTCTGGTGGAATCCTGACATTTCTGCCAGGAGGGAAAGGGGCTGTGCCTACCTGCACTCCCCCATGTGGGCAGCTTTACCCCACCCATCTTACTTAAAGATAACACAAGGCTTTCAATGCCATTATTGATACTGTAAGATGTCCTTTCCCCATTTGCTCCCATTTAGCATTCCTGCCTTGTTGAATGACTACAGTAGTTTTAGGACTTGCATCTGGTACACGCGCAAGTGTGTGTATGTGTGTGTGTGTGTGTGTGTGTGTGTGTGTGTGTGTGTGTGTGTGTGTGTGTGTGTGTGTGTGTGTGTGTGTGTGTGCGTAGGTGGTCGGGTGTAATTTCTTTTCAGAAAATGTTTTTATTTCATTGTTATATCCAACCAGTGTATCTTTGGTTGCCTTGATGGATGGGGCAGAAATAGGCGAAGGGACATACTTTTCCTTTTATTCTGAGTTTGGATACAGATTGCTACCTCTTAACCCGGTCTCTTTAGCCCCATTCAGTCTTCCATTGTTTGTCAGATCTGAAAAGGAGGTGTAATTCATTTTTTTCCACATACTGCCCCATCACCACAATGAGTGACCATCATAACCAACTCACTGGGCATTCTATAGACCCATTCTTTTACCTAAAGTAATAGTCAAGTGAGCTTGAAGTGTGGTGTCATCATCCTGGATTTTTACTTTAGGCCTTACATTCACCATGCATTCCTGTAAAGGTCAAAGGGTTGGCATGCAGTGGAGCTTTGCGCATTCCTCCATACATCTACATGCAACATAGTCAGTTGACCCTGCCCTCTTGAACATCAACACCCTGTGGGATCCCTTGTCTCCAGGAAAGATTCTGACATAAAACATGGAAAGTGTTAATGATAGAAGTGGGAGATATTAAAATGGAATGTAAAGGATATAATTTGTCATTGGGATAAGAATACATCTAATTAAATTTGAAATTCTGAGTAAAGTGCTAAAGTATATCCTATGACAAACTAGGCAGAAATAGAATTGATGAACATAATATTTTCAATAAACTGTGGGCTCTCATCTGAATCCTATAAATGAGTTATATTATACAGTAAGGAAAAAGAAAGAGGACTGAATAAGTTTCAATGAATTCATGTTGGTAGATCCACTTTCCCTGAACACAAAAACTTATTTAGATGTGTGTCCGAATAGCATTAAGCTAATTGAAGCAGCAGGTCAAGCTCCAAGCTTAACGTAGATCTTAAGAGATTTTTATTTTTCAAAATGCTGCAAAAGATTCTGCTGTCGAGTCATAAAAGCGACACGGTGACTCTTGGTTCTTCTTCAAATGATATGAAAAGATTACACAGTAAAGGAGAATCTCATTTGAAGAAGAAGAACCGAGTCACCGTGTCATTTTTATGATTCTACGGGAGAATCTTTTGCAGCATTTTGAAAAGTAAAAATCTCTTAAGATCTATGTTAAGCTCGGAGCTTGACCTGCTGGTTCAATTAGCTTAAAGCTACTTGGACACACACATCTAAATTGATTTGGTAGTACTGGTACAAGATACACGCAAAGGAAAGCCATGGGGTACTGCTCTGATCATAGTAGCTTCCAGGTGTTAGGACAAAAATTTGAACACAAAAAAACATCAAAAGTGTTTTGCCAAAAGTACTTTTGTTGAAACTTGGAGTAACTCTCTTTTTGCAAGGGGGCAACCCTTGCACCCCAATAAGGAAGGACATCACTGCACCCTCCAAAATTAATTATACCTAGTCTGATTTTGCAAACCAGTGGAGAAAATGGAATTCTGCACTATCGCTAAAAGTGCTTTTGGTGAAACATTTTCACTGAAATGGCAGTTGCCTACACTGCCATCAACACATTGACATGCACCCATTCAACTAATGCTTCTGTTAGCTTTTTGCCAATAATGGGTGATAATAGAATATATAAAACAACAAGGGTTGTTGACAAGGTTATTTAAGATACATTTTATTACTTTGTTAATACCATGTAGGCAGCTCAGCAGCACTGTCTAGTGAAGTGAAGCAGCTAGAGTCATACAGTAGACAAATGAAGGCGCTGGGAATCAAACCCTGCACTACAGAACAGCTCATTAACAGTTCACAACCTTACCTATCTGCACTAAGTTCCAGACAGAACTTTATGGACTAAAAAACTGCACTTCACACCCATGTTCCTGCAAAAATAAGCTAAACTAAAAATCTATTCATAGTAAAAATATTAACCTCATAGACTTCATGCTGCCCAATTTATTCACAGTTAAATAATAAATACACTGTCAACACAACAAGGAAACCAAGGATCAAACAGAAAAAGCATTGCTCATCTGATGATGCTCCTGTTTACAATCAGTTCAATCCTTTACACCATTACTACTGTGGGTTGCTAGAATGAACTACTTAGAAACAAACACACACACACACACACACACACACACACACACACACACACACACACACACACACACACACACACACACACACACACCACCACCAACAACAACAACAATTACAGCCACTTGTATGAATGTACACCTCAGATAACTGCTTGAGATCAAGTGAATAAGCACATTCATCAGAAATGTATCACATTTTGATACTGTCAAAACCATACAGAGGAACCCATTACAACCTCCCTACCACTGCCCCCCTAACATCTTAGCTTGAAAATCAGACATAGAATCAGAAACCAGTAACAGATTTTAAATGTTTCTATTATAGTCTTAGAAAGTTACATATGCTCTCTAGGCTTAACCATCATCTATCTCCTTACTTCTTATGAAAAAGCTAATTATTACCACTTAAGTTACTGTCGCAGACAAACAGCCTTCCAACATCCTATCCAAACTTATACTCATTTAAACATCACATGCACCCCCAACTACCTATTACCCAAATACCATCGACTTACACACATTAACTTCAACAATCCAAACATAAGGAGGCTAAAATATCTAACCACCTTCTCCTGCAAACCATCATTTGAACTAAAAACACCAACCCTCAGCGATGGTGACATCCACCCTAACCCAGGACCAACTAATAACTCCACTGACATAACTTATAATAGCTCATACTCTATCCCCCCAATACTAACCACTGTTTCTAATGCCTTAATTATTGGACATCTCAATATCCGCAGTATTAACAATAAGATTGCTCATCTCCATGCCCTCCTTGATACTCACTCCTTTGACATTCTCTGTCTCACTGAAACTTGGCTGAAACCTGGTACTAAAGAAAATGCAATACCCCCCCCCCCCCTGGATATAACATATTGAGAATGGACCGCATAAAACGTAAGGGTAGAGGAGTAGCACTTCTGTTTAAAAATGGACTAAAAATCACCTCACAACCTTCCAACCCATTAAAAGATGATAAAGCTGAGATCCTTACCTCTAAACTACAACTAAACCCTAATAAATCAATCTATATCATCTGTATCTACCTACCTCCTGGCAATAATTACACTACAATTGAGAATATCCTAAGTTGGATATCTTCTTCCTACCCACAAGAAACAATCATTTTAGGACACTTTAATTGTGATTGGTCCTCTATCAATACAAATAATCCTTCATCTCATATTAATCTTCATGGCTTTACTCAGATAATCAATAATCCCACAAGAATCAATAAACCCAATAACAAAGAAAGTATTTTAGATTGGATTCTTATTAACAAACAGCAACAAACATATACAATAGGAACTTTGCCTGATGATGTAAGTGATCATTCCTTAACTTATATCATAAGACAAAAGAGTGACATTAATTACACCCCTACCTACAGGGTCTCACGTAGCAAGAAACACTTCAACCCATTATTATTCCAAAATGAACTAAAAGCCTGTAACTGGAATCTTCTAAAAACCCTAACCCTTGAAGATGCTATCGCATATTTCAATACCAAATTCTTATCAATCCTTGACCAACATGCTCCAAAACGATCTATCAGAGTTAAATCTAAACCTGTCCCCTGGCTGTCCAAAGAGACAAGACAAAAAATACTACTTAGGAATAAATCTTGGGCTAAATGGAGAAATACAAAAACTACTTCAGACCAACAAGCCTTTAGACAGTTAAGAAATAGCACTAAAAAAGCTGTTTTCATAGATAAAAAGAACTATTACTGTAAACTACAGCAAACTCATCATAACAACCCCAAAAGGTTCTGGTCAACCTTAAATTCGCTCCTACACCCAGGCCACTCTAGTACACCTTCACCTTCAGGGGCCGAAAAGAATACCTCACATCAAACTGCCAATGCCTTTAACTCCTTTTTCACAGACACCATTAATTCACTAGCGAGTCAACTCACAATAGACAAATCTAACCTTCCCACCTGTACATCTGCTAATCTCTCTATATTCCAACTACAACCCATCTTTACTTCCTACATCCTAAAACTCATCCAAAAACTCAAACCTTGTACCCCATCTGCAGATCAGTTACCATCTGAATACCTTCAAAAAGCAGCTGAAGCAGTTGCTTATCCCATATCCCTCCTTATAAACAGAACCATCAATGAAGGAACCATCCCTGCTATCTGGAAAATTTCCCACATAATCCCTTTACATAAAGGAGGTAGCTCAAATGACTATTCTAACTACAGGCCTATAGCACTCTTATCACCCTTAGCAAAAATTATGGAGAAATGTATTCATCATCAGCTAATGCACCACTTAACTCAATATAACTTACTAGCCAACTGCCAACATGGCTTTAGGCCATTTCATAGCACTACAACAGCTCTCCTATCTTTTACCGAGTGTATCAATAGAAACCGCAATAATAGTATTCTGTCATCAGCACTCTTTATAGACCTGTCAAAAGCCTTTGACATGGTAAACCACAATATGCTCATAAAAACCCTTGAATCTCTCTCTCTCTAGATACCAAAGCTATTCAATGGTTCACTTCCTACCTTAGTAACAGGCAACAGGCAGTTCTCTGGGATAATACACTTTCATCCCTTCTGCCAGTCTCTCTTGGAGTCCCACAGGGTTCCATCCTAGGACCTTTCCTCTTCTCTTTATTCATAAATGACTTACATGTAGCAATACCTCAAGCTACATGTATTCAATATGCAGACGACTCAACACTTGTATGCTCTGCTAACACCTCCTCTGAACTACAAACCCTAACACAGAATGTATTTAGCACAGTTGAGGCATGGTTCTTGAAACGCTGTCTCCTTTTGAATGCCAATAAAACCAAACTCCTGCTCTTCAGGCCTAATATTAAGTCCCCCTTCATAGACTTCTCTATTACTTCCAACAATGGCACACATATAGCCCCTGACTCTACCACTAAGCTGTTAGGTATTATAATTGATAATAACCTCACTTTTGATAATCACATTAATAACACTATTAAAACCGTAAATAGAAAACTCGGCTCCTTTTATAGAATTAAAACCTTTTTAACTCCACAGGCCAAAATTACACTCGCTCACTCTCATCTTATTTCCACTCTTCTTTATGCTTCATCCATATACACTAACCTAAAGAAAAATAACCTCACTAAACTAGCAAATGCATACAATAGCATTGCTAGATTTGCCACCGGAAACCCATTTAGAACTCACCACTGTCAGAATCTACAACAACTAGACTGGCTAGAACTAAAAAATATGCTATTACTCTCCCAACTTACCTTTGTTCATAGGATATTTTACCAACCAAAAAATATCCCTATACTTTCTGACCTTATTTCTCCCTATTCTAACCTAAATTCATTACGCTCCTCTAATAAACTTCTTGTGAAGTTAACTAAGTCCAATAACATAGCAGGTGACTCGCTATTCTCCAACACCATAGGTAAATACTGGAATCTTCTACCTACCACACTAACTTCTACTTCGTCACCCTTCCTCTTTAAACAAAAGCTCAAACAACATCTAAAAACACTCTGGCTATGCCCATGCATCAATCCTGACTAATCTTATGATTCTACTAATTACTCTTCTCTTAATCACCCTCTCTTACCTCTCTCTACTCACTCTCCTTGAGTAGACTATCTCTAAAACACCCTTGTTAATTAGCCTCTAATATGAATTAATATTGAACTCTCTATGGTTTATACTTACTTAATCAATTATACTCTTCATGAATGTTTTACTAAAGTATAACTCCCCTATCTTGTACTGTAAATAAAATTAGAGTAAGTGTCCTTCCCAGTATATATTTTCAACTAGTATAATCTAGATTAAACCTTATTTCTGTTTGTATATTACTAACTACTTACTTTCTTTATGTAAATGACTTGTTTGTATTAACTTCAATGTGGAGCTTTTCTCCCCGGGCCTCTGCTGAAAATGGAAATGTATCCAGTTGGACTAGCCCGGTAAACAAATGTAAAATAAATAAATAAAATAAATAAGTTGCTAGAATAACAAGTTTTACATTAGCAAACATTTTCAAAAGGTTAAAAAGTCTAAACTCACATTAGTATCCTTATTTAATGACTGCAATCCATAACAATTTGACAAAAAGGAATGAACAAAAGAGCTCTCAAATTCTTTGCTCAAGAACTCTGGACAAAGATAAAAATAAAATCAAAATTTAATTATAATTTGCTTTTATGTATTGTTAATCAGGTAAACTCAAGGTGCCCCTTTTCATGGGTGACCCAGAAGCACTGTTTGATGTCTTGGTCAAAGTCACACAGTAGGCAAGTGAGGTGTTGTTGTTATGTCTTTCGGCTTTTCCCGGTTAGGGGTCGCCACAGCGGAACTCCGGTCTGCTAATGATTGGCAGTAGATTTTTACGTGCCGAGATTCTGGCCCTGACGCATAACCTTCAACGAAGGTACACCCATTCACGCATGTCTCCACACAGAAGACGCTCTATCTGAGAATCGAACAGGACAACGTCTTACTGTGAGGCGACAGGGATTTAAAACCCTGTACTTTTGAATACAGTAAGCAAATCATTAACAACTTCAAGCCTTAAACGTCAAACAATTATAATTCACTTGAATAGTTAAAGGAACAATTGTTCCATCAACATACATTTTCAGAACAACAATAACTTGCAGTATTCCACACACAAAAAACAGGGTAGTTGCTCGAGTTAAATCATCCCAAATGAAAGAGCAATAAGCAGCTGCACACAAAATTCCAGGGATCGTATACAATGGAATCACAGTTAAATAAATTTGTTTGAGTAGAAAGAGCAGATAAATGGATGTACTTCACATAAATATTTATTTGGTAAGCGCTTTCATGGGAATGACTCCATCTTCTTCAGACCATTCAGTAGAAAACATTACTTCACTAGCCTTATATATACAATGACCCACTTAATACTAATTGGATTCAGAACACTTCAACTTACATTTTTAAAGTGGCAGGCATTCACAAGCATATATACCAGACTGCCTTCAACAAAAATCATACCAATATATTATAAAATATGCTATAAGAACATTTCTATAAACCTATGAAAATAAATAAGTGTATATTAAATACATTTATAACCTCAAATTATGTAAGGTCATGTCTATGTAGATCTAAACTTTAATAAAAATCTGTATAAAAAACTATCATACATAAACACGTGTGGATTACTAGTTTTCTGGTTGGAGCTCAGGCAATGGAAGGAGAAGTTATAGTTGGAGTGGTGAATACCAACGGCGGAGAAGGCATGGTGATAAATAATGCAAAGGTACCTGAGATAACAAAGAATGACTTCATTGGGTTTGCAAAAAGGAAAGCAAACCCCCCTGTTAAACAATGCAGTAATTCTGATACTGACTGTACTTACAATAACATAGATTTCCCTGTCTTTATGAGGGATGTGCACAAGCTAGAAGATAACATGTATAAAATTAAGAGTGCAAGCAGAAAGATACCATCTTGAAGCATGTTTAATATATAAAGTGATACCTCCAGGACTGAGAATTGTTAAAATGTCTAATCAGGGTGAACGGCAACCAGAGTTACTCTGTAAATGGCAACAACTTAATTTAGAGCTCAGTTTCAATTATTTAAGGCTGTTGATTGAGTATAATGACAAAGAGGAGCAACTAATTATGGATAATATAATAGGGCAACAGCACACTCTGTATAGTAACTACCTGAATGATTTAGTGCAAAACAAATTGACTAATATAACTGAATCTGTCCCTATGTTCGAAAAGAAGATATTGAGTCAGAAGTTAGGTAAGCTGGAACGAGATAGGAGATACTTTAAGGACGGCCACATTTTTGTTTGGCCGAGAACGTATGATAACACTCGAATCCATGCAGATACCACCTTAAGAGACGGAGGCACCAGTGATGTCATTAGAACAGCCCAACAGACGGAAGAAAGGAGAGTGCAACAAAATGAGCTGCAGGGAGTGAGATTGAAGGCCAGTGTAACATCAGCGATAAGAAACGACCAACTAGGAGGTGAGAGTCACTGTATCCACCCAGGAAGTGATAGGATAGTTAATTATACAAGTCTGAATGTGGTGAGACTGGTAGGGGAAGAGTTGAATGGAAATAATATGACACAAGCTCAGGCTTTTTCAGTTTTACCGATAAGGTTGACCACAGAACAAGGAAAAAACAAAAGGGACAGGTCCCTGAGCAGAGGTCGATTCAAGAGGAAGGGGGTACAGGAGTCCCCAGAGAATCATACGGTCAAAAGGCATTGGTTTCAACAATGATGACTGAATCATTGGTATGGAATATCTCATCCAAAAACTTAACAACTGATGAATTATGCTTATTGAGTAAGGAACTTTCGTTCATACCATCACAAAAGGCTGAGGTAACAGATAATATAATTGACATTAAAATGTTTTCTAGAAATGTACAACTTAAATTATTTTTTGGTAATGAGTGCACTGCTGTTAATAGTGAGCTGAGAAAGCCCAGCACATTTGTTCCACCTAATCACCCAATAGTGAATGTGTTCACGAATTTATGTGAGAATGAGTTATACGATAGATTGTATAATAACAAAGAGACACAAAAATGGAACAATTTGAACAAAGGAGAATATAAAGCCTTGCAAGCCCTACAAAAAGATGATTCTATAGTAATTAAAGGGGATGATAAGGGTGGTCCTACAGTAGTAATGGACAAAGTATTTTATGACAATAATACCTGTGATTCAAGGGATTCTGAAAGTTCATAAGAATCCAACCAACCCACCCCTGAGACCTATTGCCCTGGGGAGTGGTTGGTTGACTGAACCCATATCTGTGTATATAGAAAAGTTACTGAGACCCCTAATTAATAGGAATCAGGTAATTCTAAGTGACACTAAACAATTTTTGATATATTTATTTAAACATGTACAAGATAATAACTACAATGAGGACTCTGTATTGATGGTGACCATGGATGCAAATTCTTTATTCACGTCCATACCCAATTTTTTTGATTTCTCCAAATCTTTTGGGCTTCTAATACCATGATGGGAATGGACCCTATTCCTAAGTCAGAGTACAATTAAAGTTCATGAAATTAGTATTATTTCACTCTTTGATGTTAGCCAAAAGTGCTCTTCGCAGTACCCGCAATGTGCCCAGCAATGACTCCTTCTGCAATTCATACAGTTTACATGAATTGGTAACATATCTAAATATGATTGTAAATTCTTTTTTATAAGACCAGTTGCTCCTACTACTATTGGAACTGTCTGGGTATCTTTCTTCCACATGGCTCTCGTTTCTGCCTGCAGATCAAGGTATTTTATGACTTTGTGTCTCTCTGTATGCATAACACTATAGTCACTAGGTGTGGCAATTTCAATGATCAATGCTAGTTTTGTCTTCTTCTCTTGGATCACTTTGTCCAGTTTTCTAGCATCTATCTTTTGGACTGTTGGTATTGGGTGATCCCATGTGATGTAAACTTCATAATTTTCTATGATTCTCTATGGCTCATGTTTCCAGTGTTTTTCAGCCACTTCAGTATCATAATGTTTCTACAATCTCCAGTGTAACAATCTCGCCACATTATTATGCCTTTCAGTATACAGTCCCTCTACCATTAGAGCATTGCAACCAGCAATAAGATGTGTAACTGTTTCCAACTCAGTTCCACAAAACCTACATATGTCTGTTTCTCCCACATGTTCAATGGACTTAGTAAACCAGCATGTATGCAGCCCACTATCTTGGGCTGCCAATATTAATCTTTCATTTCTTGATGTAAATTCACCTCTCCTTAACCATTCCTGCGTTCGTTCTTGATCAACATGAGGCTCTTCCAGAACTTTTTTATACTTACAACTATATTTATGTTTTTTCCACATTTCTTGCCTTCTCATCTGATCCTTCACCTTATATTCTTTCTTTTGTTTTTGGCACATTCAGTTGCTGCCTGGTTTTTATCCACTTCTGGTTTGATTTCCATTCCTGCTTGACGTCGATATGCTTCTGCTAAATTAAGCAGAGATGTCATCTTAGATTTATTCTCCTCATGTTTCAAAACTTTCAACACATTTGGATCTTGTGAGGTCAACAGATATATGTGGAGTCCCATGATTGCAGATCTATACATCTAATCAATTTCAAGGAGGCCCATCCCTCCTTCAGAATGGGGGATATATAATCTTGGTATGCACTGATTTTTATAAATCCTTTGGTGAGCATGAAGCATCCTTCTTGTTTTGATATCCAATCTATTTTTGGGGCCAGTCAATCACTCCAAAACTATAAGTTAGGACAGGAAGAGCAAACTGATTTATAGCTTGGATCTTGTTTCTAGGTGTCAATGCTGTTTTCAGGATTAATTTAAGTCTTCTAAAGTACTCCTTACTAAACCTTATTTGCATTTGTTCATGTTTTATTGTTGATCCTTTATCAATTCCCAAATATTTATACATCCCCTCTTGCTCAAGTTCTTTTATATCGCATTCTTGTCCCAAACTGATATTTTCCTGGTGCTGCATTTTTTCTTTTTTAAAGGTTGCTTTTGCACATTTATCAAGACCAAATGACATTCCGATATCATCTGAAAAAGTTTTGACAACCTGCAGCTATTCTTTCAGTTCCTCATCTGATGAGCTATACAGTTTTAAATCATCAACAAAGCGAAGATGAGAAGTCATTAGACTTTGTTGTTTTCAAGAAGCCAAATTATTGCCATGACCTAAGCTGTTAAGTAAGCAGCTTAATGGATTAATGGCAAGGCAGAATAACAAGGGTGACAGAGAGTCACCCTGGAATATCCCCATTTGAATTTTTATCCCTGAGATAATAATCTGTCCTTTATCATGGCTTAATTGCAAAGTGGTCTGCCACTGTTTCATGGTTACTGTAATGTAATTAATCAGTGTAGGGTGTATCTTATATATTTTTAAGCACTCTTTTATCCATGAATGTGGGATACTATCAAATGCTTTTTTGTAGTCGATCCATGCCATACTTAGGTTCTTCCCCTTCGTAAAATTCTCCACTATAACTTTGTTTAACAACAAATGGTCCTTTGTTCCATATGACTTTCTTTTATTGCCCTTTTGTTCTACTACCATAATTGAGTTTTTTTCTAAATGACTATAAACTCTGTCAGCATCAATTCCCATGTATAGTTTGTATGTTGTCGGAAGACAAGTTATTGGTCTATAATTTTTAGGGTAGTTTGCAGGTTCACTCTTAAGTAGGAGCATTGTTTTTCCTGTTGTTAACCAGTGCGGTGTGTGTTTGGGGTGCATATATAAATAGTTCTTACTCATGGCTAAATCATTGTGCAAAGAAGTTAATACTTTAAGCCAAAAGTTAGGTACTGCATCTGGGCCTGTGATTTTCCAGTTAGAGGCTTTTCTCAACTTTATTTCAATCTCTCTAGTTGTTATTTCATCCCATTTCATATCCTGTACCTTTAAACTTCTTATTCTCTCTTTTACTTCTTCTATCCATTTAGCATCTTTGTTATGTTCCACAGGATCTTCATAGATACTTCTACAAAATGTATCTACTTCCTCTTTTTTTGGTGTCTATCTATTCCTTTTACCTTATTCCCCAGTTCTCTATAAAACTTTTTTGGGTCATCAATAATTTGTTTATGTTGTGTTTTTCCCTTATATTTATTTTCATATCTTCCAAGTCTTTCCGCCTGTTTTGTAATTTTTAGTTTGTTATCTCCAATAGTGCATAATAGATCCTGGTCTGTTCTAATACCACGCATTGCTTTTATCACATCTATCTTTCTTAATATTTTCATTGATCTGTTCCCTCTTCTATAATCTTCTAACAATGACACTTCCTGTCTTAGCTGCTTTATAGTTTTCTCTATTCGATATTTCCATGATGGTATTCGCTGTTGCCCCCTCTTTTCCCTCGCTACCCTATGTTCCTATGGTAGAACTTTATCAGTTATTAATTTAGCAGCACAGTAATATATTCTGTTTACGCCTGTTATATCGCATGGGTCTCTATGGACAGTGGTAATTACTGTGTTCATTTGTTTTATCAAGCTTCTGACTTTTGGGGTTTTATTAACCTTCTGCAGTCTATTTCTCTCATTGATCTTGATATATCTATCTTTGTCTATTAAATAAAGCAACTCTTCTCTTAACTCCTTTTCTTCCTTACTGAGGGTACATCCCTTGTTTTCCATCTCCTGTGGGCATCCTATAGAAAGTTCTATAGCATCTTCCTGTGGCACATTCTCTTCAATTTCATCCTGTGTCTTCTGTCATATGGGAACTCACTGGCCTATCACTCCTCAAAATTGATTGCAACAGAGTTTCCACAGTTTCCTGTTTCTTTCCTTGCTGTCTAGCTTCAAATGAATGTTTATACTCGCTTCTTGGGGAAGGCTCCAAAATATCTTGATATGGCACCTGACCAGTTACTTCCTGTTCCACTGGTTTCCCCTTAATCTGGATATCCATTGCTCTATCCTGTTGTGGTGCTTTCTGCATTTGATTTTCTACACTGAATCCTTCTCTTTGCAGCTGTTCCATTACTTCAATTTCTTTTTCTTTGACTTCTCCATTACTCATCTCTTTTTCTACTTTTCCTCTTAGTCTTCTTATTTTTTGTATTGTGAAGTTTTCCATATCCAGATTCCTTTGCCTATATTTTTCTTCAAATATCTTTGGTGCTGCTCTTTTTGTATTAATTAATTTTGCTTTCTCCTTTGCATAAATATTACACCATATTAAATCTCTTTTCCTTTCCCCTGTCTATATTTCTTCTTCAAATGTCTCCTGGTCTTCTTGCTTTTCCTTATTCTGGGGACTCTCTCCAGCATACTGTGATGTAGTCTGTCTTAGACCTTCTACATTAAATCCTTCACTTTGCAGTCACTCCATAACTTCAGCTTCTATTTCTTTAACCTTTACTTTACTAATCGTCACCCAACAATGTGGGTGTTGAGAGAATATTTAGTGAAAGATGGAGTATACACTGGAAGCCATATAGAGCTAATATGCTTACTCATGGAACAAGTCTTGACAAATAATGTAATGCTATTTGACCATGTCATGTACTGTCAAAATGAGGGAGTGGCCATGGATACATCTAGTGTGAATAGTTACGCCAATATAATCATGGCCAACTGGGAGCAGAAGCATGTGACTGAGGGCAGGTGGCAACAGGTTGCCTTTTACAAACGCTTTGTGGATAACCTCTTCCTGCTTTGGCAGGGATCTCAACAGGAGTTACTGGCTTTCCATGAAGAGTTAAATAGAAGCACTTCATTTTTGAAATTTGAGTTAAAGTTTTCAAGAGAAACTATTGGCTTCCTTGATGTTAGGGTGTATAGAGATTCAAAAGGGAATGGTTCACGAATGTTTACAAAAATAGCTGCCATAGGAATACATTTGTGCATAGAAGCAGTATGCACCCTCAACACATATTCAAAAATGTAGTGAAAGGTCAGACTTTAAAGGTTTCCAGACTAACAGCAGAGGAAGATAGATTCCATGACGAAGTAAATGAACTCTATGCGAGGTTTAAAAATAGAGGTTATAAGGACAATGACATCAGGGGTACAGTTGACGAGATGAGAACACTAAGAACAACAATAGGTAAACCATACTTCTCATATAGAGGAGAGGTACAACCAACACTGAATGTATTCGCACAGAATAAGTTGAAAATTTCCACTAACTATACTAGCAATGTGAATGTAATGAAGGATGTAGTAAGAAAATATTGGCCAGTATTGACACATAACCCCCAGATTAAGGAAATAGTAGGGAATGAACCTAATTTCTTATTTAAAAACAAGAAATCGTTAAAAAGATTGCTTTGCTACAGGCCTAAGGTGGATGAAACCATGGGGGAATATCAGGGAACTACATCCTGTAGAAACTGCAATCAATGTGAGTGGATAAATGTTACAAACAATTTTAAACACCCAGATACAGGAAGGAAATATGAATTTAAAGTTACTGCCAACTGTTGTACTAAAAATGTTATATATTTAGAAGTCTGTGAACTGTGTTCAGGATATTACGTAGGAAAAACTAACAGAGAATTCAGATATAGAATAAGGGAACACCTTTTAGGTATAAGCAATAGGGATAAAACTAATGCCCTAGCCAGACATATACTGGAGAAGGGAGAAACTCACACATTTAAATTTATGATTATAGAGATAGTGAATGAGAATGAAAGAGGGGGATATATGAATAACAAAACAGAGACATCAGAAGTGAGGTGGATCATTCGGTTACAAGCTGACAAAGGGAGTGGCCTCAATGATAGGGTTCCACTTGAAGCCTATCTTGAAGAACAGGAGTCTTCACAAGTAATGTAAGGGTAAAGATAAATAGGACTATATGTACACTGATATTCTAAGCATATTGATTATGTGGCACTTGATTTTATCTTATTATTTCTTGAGTATTCATTGAATATATTATATAGGTGATACAATTTAATTGACACCTTATATATAGGTAGAGTTCATTATGATTATTAGTGTAAATATTATAGAAAGTACAAGACATATATGGAACACATATAGGCTTACATAGACATATATATTGAATTTTGGACATGATTCTGATTCTGAGTCTAATGATATGAGCCCACTAAAAGTTTAATTCGAAAAATAGGAGTCCTATAGGTGAATTAGGGGTAAAAACAAATAGAACTAAGTACGCAGTTTTTTGATCTTAAGCTGTGAATGACTTTAGGCTAATGTAGGGTTATTAGAATGTGTCCATTAGGGTGCACATGACTGTATGTATAGATAGGTCTAGAGCTTCATAGGTATACGCCCTGATTTTTGAACATGGAATTTTAATTTTGCATACATGAAAAAGGGGGGGGGGTCAGATAGAACATATCTGTACAAATGTTTATGTTACATATAGGTCTATCTGTTTTATTTGTGTTTTAATGATTTTTTTAAATGGTTTTTGTGTGACATGTAAATCTGTGGTTTATGCGTTATATACGTAAGGTTAAATATTTGAAGTATTAAGTGATATATATGTCTGTGGTTTATGTGATTTATGTGTTTATGTATGATAGCTTTTTTTATATAGATTTTTATTAAAGTTTAGATCTACATAGACATGACCTTACATAATATGAGGTTATAAATGTGTTTAATATACACTTATTTATTTTCATAGGTTTATAGAGATGTTCTTATAGCATATTTTATAATATATTGGTATGATTTTTGCTGAAGGCAGTCTGTTATAGATGCCTGTGAATGCCTGCCACTTTAAAATGTAAGTTGAAGTGTTCTGAATCCAATTAGTATTAAGTGGGTCATTGTATATATAAGGCTAGTGAAGTAATGTTTTCTACTGAATGGTCTGAAGAAGTGGAAGTCATTCCCATGAAAGCGCTTACCAAATAAAGATTTGTGTGAAGTACATCCATTTATCTGCTTTTTCTACTCAAACAAATTTATTTAACTGTGATTCCATTGTATATGATCCCTGGAATTTTGTGTGCAGCTGCTTATAACTTGCAGTACCATTAGGCAGCCTAGGCACCCTATTCAACCAAAGCCTAAGTACTGGCTTCATCCCAGCTGAGTGGAGGACAGCCACTGTCATCCCTCTGCACAAAGGTGGATCATCCACTGATCCAGGAAATTACAGACCCATCAGCCTAACTAGCCTGATCTGCAAGGCCATGGACCGGATTATCATGGATTTCATTAACAAGGACATTGGCAACCTCCAAACACTCAGTCCCACACAGTCTGATTTCATCAAGGGGAGGTCATGTCTGTTAAATTTGGTTGACTTCTTTGAGATAGTCATCAAAGTTATGCACAAGGGGAGGACTGTGCACACCACCTACCTTGACCTGGCCAAAGTTTTCAATACTATTCCCCACTTGGGTACAATAGATAAACTCTCTCAACTAGGCATCAATCTGTATGTTACCTGATGGGTAGTAAAGTGTCTCACCCACCTAGTCAAAATAGAGGAAGCCACCTCAAGCACTAGACCCGTAACAAGCAGTGTACCCCAGGGATCGGTCCTGTGGCCTCTGTTGTTTGGGATATACTTTTCTGAGGTGCAGGCCAAAACCAGTGGGCTATGGCTGACCAAGTTTACAGATGAATGCAAGCTGGGTGCTGTCATCAATTCCCCTAGTGATGTGGACATCCTCCAAGAGGGTCTCACCCAAACAAATGACTGGGGCCAGAAACCTGGCCTCAAACTGAATAACAAAAATGCATCATCATCCCCTTTGGGGAGAGTGACATCCCGACAAATTATAACATTAATAAGGTCCTAAGCACGCAATCAGTCATGGGGGACTTAGGCACCAAGTTTGATAGCAAATTGCCTCCATTGTATGGAAAGCTTTCTACATGGCCCACCTCATTAGTAAGGGTATCTCATCCAGGGACAAGGTGGTCATAACATCCCTGTATTCTTTCCTTACAAGACCCATTATTGAGTACAATGCCCCTTTCAGCATGTACCTCACAAAGCACATGCAGCAGCTGGAGAGACCACAGAGGTTCCTCACCAGGAGAATCCAGGGTCTCAGACATCTACCCTACACAGATAGGCTAAAGGCCCTGTCCCTCTACTCAGTCTCATACAGTCTCATCAGAGGTAACCTCTGTTTGACATACACAGCAATCTCAGGCCCTGCCACAAGTCAAGCTCCACTCGAGTAACGTGCACATATGAGCTCAACTTGGCCTGTTGTTGGCAAGACAGATTTGTGTCCCAGAGAATCCCTCTTCTGTGGAATAGACTTCCTCTCCACATCAAGCAAAGTACCTTATTAAGCTGTTTTAAATGCAACCTGGATAACTGGATGGGGAAGAGAAAATACTCCCCTGGGATTCGACCCATGTCCCTGCTGGGCAGGAGCATCAGGTGCTGACTTGTTGGAACATGGGCTAAACTCTTAGCTAGGCTTGTGAGGGCCTCAGGGCTAATAGTCTAGTAACTTCCTATGATCCCATGATCCTATGTTCCTATTAAACTCTAATGACTAGTGGCATTATTGATTAATTGCAATCCTCACTAATTAATCAGACAATGGAAAAATTAATAAATATCTGAGAGCTGGTGCAGAGGATTAAGGATCTAACTTCTTAATTAGCTGCTTCCTGTAGTTAAGGGTACAAGGCTTGAATATTTCTTGCTCCAGCTGTCTACTGGGTGACTGAGTAAGTCACTTAATGAGATAGTGATCCTTAGGCTTACATATGAGATGTCTGCATGCATTCTCTGAAGAAGAAAAATTATGAAACATTAATGACTGTTATTATCGACTGAAAGTAATCCTCCAGAATCAAGCTCAAATAAATCTCTAATGAATAAATGTGATCTTCTATTTATGATTGCTTTTATTGACTGATTCACAAACACACACACACACACACACACACACACACACACACACACACACACACTTACTTCTGTCTGCAACAGTAAAAATAAAGACAACAACCACAATTCTGCTGCTCTGTGGTACTGATTTGTCTCCCCCCATATTGATACCTGTGCTACTTTGATCTCTCCCCCATCTGGACCTGGCAAAAGACCTGGCATTTTGAGTGCCAACCAACAACTGTTATGTGCTGTTAATCTCTCTTCCGCCATATATATATATCAGTACCTGTGCTACACCTCTGTCTCCCCAAATCCATACATGGTAAAGACCTACACTTTTAGCTTCAGCCAACAAAAACAGAAAGCTGTTACACAAGAAGCAATAAAGCAACTGAAGGTGTAACACAGAGCATCGGAACAAACAATTATTTTATTTATTTATTTATTTATTTATTTATGACCAGTGCTTACTATGGAATGCTGTGTGTCTCTCTCACCCTAAACTCTGCAGCTGGTGGAGCAGGTGAAGGTAGCACTTCTGCAGTTCACTTTACCTATGCCTATGCTGGCACTACTCACAGTAGCGGCTGATTCCAGTAGCATAATTCCTTGAACTGGCAGGCTTAAAATAGACCATCAGTCTTATACAGGGGATCATCACATTGCCCAGCATGTAATGTGATTAATCCCTGTGCAGCAACCAAGGAGAGATTTTATCCTGTTGACTAATCCAAGCAGGAGTCATACTGAACAGTCCATGTCTAACAAATAGGGCAGAACCAGAAAAGAAAATGGTAGCCCCATGCACATGGCTGCATGTTATGATGACCATGTGATGCACATCATCAGGCAGCAAGGGTGCATTACTGCAGGTGTCACTAGCACAGCCATGTACTACTGCGAGTTTCATAGTGTCAGTGCAAAAACTTTGTCTGCAGATGACCTCTTTGTCTGCCTGGGTCTTGGAAATGACAAGCATGGTAGCTTTGACTGCGGCTGATAAAGCATCATTTTATGCAACAATTCAGAAATGATCATGAAAAATCACATCATCAACAGACTCATTCTATTAGGAGTCCAATTTTAGCTCAATAAAGAATGGGGTCAACACATTATTGGAAACTGCACTATGACTAGCAGCTTAGAAATGCAGTGGATAACAGATTGTGTTGCTATATGCATATACTGACAACAGAAGAGATAAATGGCAAATGCCTTCAGGACTGCAGGGTGCACACATGGGTGCATGGAAGCTATATGAACAGATACATGAGTAGGTATGTGTGTGTGTGTGTGTGTGTGTGTGTGTGTGTGTGTGTGTGTGTGTGTGTGTGTGTGTGTGTGTGTGTGTGTGTGTGGACTAACACTGCACATGGCTTGAGAAGTTTCTGGGACATTAACTCACCATGGTCAGTAGACTTTTAGTTTTATATTTTGGAAAGGACTGTTTGTGGGTTACATTTTGGCATTGCACCAGTCAAAGTTCATGGGACTATCTTCCATTAATATTTTTAAGAACTATTTTAAATGCTGGGTGCTGTTGCAAGATCATACTGTTGATTTGTCATTCATCAGCATCTATTTTGGGGCAAAGTACCTGCAAATGTTATATTACACTGTTACTTATACTGTAACAGAGTTTAATTTCGGTCACAGTTTGCTTGATAGAAAGTTTGAATTAGTGAGATTCGTGTCTGCAAATCATAACATATTTTAAAGTTTTTAAAGATTAAATTTATAATAAGTTTCCATTTCACATTGTTCAAGTTTACAGTTTATAGAAAATAGCACTATAATAAATTTGAACTGCTGTCCAGTGACTGAGCTGCACACTGTAGCATATGCACAGAGACTGTAAGATATGCTACAGTGGGGAAATCAGGCCTCCTTTTTGAGGTCGCTCAAATATTTTCAAACAGTAAACCCTTTTGCGTTTGGAAAAATTGTAAAACTAAATAATATTACAGAAAACCGTTAAATGGGAATCAAAATTAAAGTGCATTAGTTTCAAATGATTGATTTACATAAAGTGCAGTGTACAGGGCTGTGCTTTATTTCTTTATAAAATGAAGGCCTACAATTGTTTTTAATTAATCTATTTACTTGCTTGTACAACTAGAACTTTTACCTGTTCAGTTATTCGATCATTACCACGGGCAGACAAGGATGCTGATGGGCTCAGTTGCACTATCCTTGCTCTATACATATATATATATATATATATATATATATATATATATATATATATATATATATAAAGACACAGCAAATATGTGCTTATGAATATTTAATACACTTTCCATTTAACAAGCACTTCAAGTAAATCCTGTAGGCTTTACTTGTGATAACTAAAGAACATCCAAATTCTCTGAAGTAAATGAAGATGCACTTTGATTTTTTATATCTCTGTAGATCCCATTACTTTAAAAAACTTATAAACTATGATCCCTATCATTTCTTTATAACCTTTAAGGGGATAGTCCCAAAGATTTTTTTTTATTCTGGTCTTTGTTTACATTTCCAGTCTTACTTTCTAAGTATGTCCCAGCTTCGGCCGTGGGGCTTGGGTGAGGAGTGCTTACAGGGCGTTTCAATGGTCTTCATCAAATTCCCTCTCAAACTGCAGCTGTACTCACAATAGCTCTCAGTGAGTCATTCATTAGTTTCACCTGTGCTTTTTATCCTCAGAGAATAGTAGCATTTTATGGCCTCACTTGCTACTACCTTGCAGGAAAGCATATGAGCAATGCAAAGCTAAATCATTAATAAACAGAGTTTTCAGTTTATTTGATTTCATATTTTATTTTGTACGAATTTCTGGATGGTAGCCAAGTGCTATGATGTTATGCTTGTCTGCCACTGGTTCTGTAGAAAGCATCAGAATGATATGCTCCACTTAAAGAAATCCCAATCCCTCTGAGCTACACGCTCTAGGGACCTAAACCTTGTCACCACAATAAACAGAACATGCCGGAGGGATAGATTCCTGTCCCAGAGACTTCCCATACTCTGGAATAGACTACCTATCTATATCAAACAAAGCTCCTCATTAGCACTCTTCAATAAAAATCTTGATGATTGGATGGGAAATTCACCCCGGGGATCACCTCTGTGGCTCTGCTCGACAGTGGCACAGGAAAATAATTTTCTTGGGTGGCAAAAGCCAGGGTACCTTTTTGGCTGGGCTTGTATAGGCCCCAGGGCCGATAGCCTAGTACCTATCTATGAACCTATGAACCTATGAGTTTCGAACAGTAGTAGAAGCAGTCTTCTTGTTTTTTTCATGTTTTGTTTTTTGATCTCTGAATACTAGTCAAGCATAATGGTTTTCTCATCTGCTGTAAAAAATGTGTGACACAAGCACTAGAATCATTTTAAAGAATGAATTCCAAACCTTACTGTCACAGTGAGGGCTGTACAATTTGGCAACCTGTGATAGTTATGCATACTAATTCTGAGATTGCTTTACTACAGAGTAAGAGGAATACGTCAACAGACTGCTAAGATTTAGAATCAATTCACTAAACTGTACTCTTTTGACTATACTGCTTGCAATTATGCTTCCAAAATAAATAAAGGAAATAAAGAGCTGTACAGTTAAGAAGTTTTTTGACGAGTTCATAAAAAGTAAACACTGAGTGTCTTGCCTAACCACCCCCACCACAATCACACACAAAAATGTAATGACCTTACTGTTTCCCAGTGATCGGGGACTGAAAGCTTTGACAGGAACTGAATATTGTTAATTGTGGTCACCAGAGGGAATGAAAAAAGGTCTGCATAAAGTAAATTGAAACCAGGGGTAGGGTTGATGGTATGTGGGTTGTGACAACTGGGAGGTGTCAGGTCAAGTTTCTTTAGGTCAGAATTTTAGGCTCTCAGATTGTCCCTTTAAGATGCACCATGCAAAAAGGAACTTGTTAAATCATCAGCCTCCATTCAGCAAACCAAAATATATTGAATGTGGAGCGCTCCATTGCTGTTAAAGCATGTTAGATTATGGCAGTTAAAAAGGAAATTAGCTCTCTTTCCCAATGGAAGGCGATGTTAATGAAGTAATAAAATGCAAATATGGTAGCTATAATAATAACACAACTATCTGCTGCGTTTTCATCCGTAACATTTATGCCTTATTCTCACTTCTCTTGTATTCCTTCTTAGAGTGTACCACAGAGGTGTTTGCCTTTGCTATCATACGAGTTTAAGAAGAACTGAGCATGTATATAACATGACTTTACACTAGTCACACAGTAGAATGTTCTAACTACACAGCTGCAGTACAGGAAATAACTTTGGTATAGCATCTTTAATGTGAAAACTGACTTGTAATGTGTCTGATATACAGTATGTTAGATAACCCCCTCCAAATCCTGGGAAAAATATATTGCGTTCTATCATTTACTATATTTAGGTCACCTTGCAGAAGGGCTTTAGAAATTCTCTTTAAGCACAGAAATGCTGGGTTGTTTCATATGGGAACTTACTGTGTATAATTATGACCAGAATCTTTCTGAAAAACAAATCACAAATGAAAAGATTCCTAATTCCTTGACAAAAACATAATACAGCATTAACGTAGGCACACAGCATCTCTGTGTAGGTGTTAATTTATTTGGCAAGTCAGTAGGTACATTTCTGAATTTTATTCCCCAAAACTCACAGAACATATGGATTACACTGAAATGATCTGACTCTGTTTCGAGATTCATGGGCAAACTCCCCATATCAAAATTATTTCCTGAAAGCTGATTCCATTTAGCTAAGAAATAAACAGAACAAAATAATTTGTCATCAGGCACTATTGCACAACATAAATAAATATCCATGATCACAAACTGCTATTTCAGAATTTTAATTCCACTGTCATGTCACAGAAATGTATATTTAAGGTAGCAAATGGAAATCCTGAGACACAGGTAGAAAATAAAAAAAATGCAATTTGTGCTTAAAGAAAATTAAATTAGCAGTAGAGTTTTTTCTTTAAATCCAGTGACAGTAAATAAAACTCTGCTGATGTGTAGCCATCATCACTATCAGCCATGACAAGAAAGGTTTATGTAATCTATTTTTGTCTTTTTTTTCAGTAAATTTTCTTCCAATCTTCCCTCCTTCCTCCACTGCTGCTGTTAACAAGTTCTTAGGTTTCAGACTTGACTTGCTAAATTTGTCTCTGCTTAATTAAGTAGAGTAAAATCAATTCTTATCGCACGGTAAAAGTATTTATAGATTCTGTTTTACTCAAGGTATGGCAAATGGTAGAACACCCACAAATACTTGAACTTTCAGTATATCAGTTACTGTCATAGCTACAGAACATTTTGCCAGAATTATCTGTGTGTGCTATCCGAATGAAAGGGGATGACAAAAGAGGTGCAGTTACGTTGACTATGCAGAGATAAATGAAGGTAACACAGCTAACTAAAATTAGTGAAGGTGTTAAGCTGCCTCTGTTGCTTACCTGTATTTAAGGGCATGCCTTTGTCATTCCCCTTCATTTTCTTTTAGCACCCTCCCCTGTAATTCTGCTTGAGCATACGTTTACTTTTTCTTCAATTCAAACCAGATACAAAAGTAATAAAGTATGTGTGAATTTTTCTTTATTAAACTTAGTGAAGATAATGCAAAATTTCTATTCCATTCTGCAGTATTAAAACTGGGGGGGGGGGGGGTAATGCCAAATAAAAAAACATACATCATTAATAAAATGCTTAAATAATCCAACGGTTTCAATTTTTCTTTGAGCGTATTCTTTTCCTGCATTTTTTCCAAATAGTACCGAACTCACACAGAGCTTAGCCCTAATTTCAAAATAAGAAATATTACTCAGAAATGGCCTCAAGCTAAATATAAAAAAATGCATCACCATCCCCTTTGGGGAGAGTGACATTCCCACAAATGATCACATTAATAACTGTGTCCTAAGCACGCAGTCAGTCGTGAGGGATTTGGGCACCCAGATTGATAGCAACCTAACTTTTAACCACCATGTTGCTTCCACTGTACAGAAAGCTTTCTACATGGCCCACCTCATAAGTAAGGGTATCTCATCTAGGGACAAGGAGGTCATAACATCCCTGTATTCTTCTCTTATAAGGCCCATTATTGAGTACAATGCCCCATTCCGCATGTACCTCGCAAAGCACATGCAGCAGCTGGAGATACCACAGAGGTTCCTCACCAAGAGAATCCAGGGCCTCAAAAATCTACCATACACAGACAAGCTAAAAGCCCTATCCCTCTACTCTGCTTCATACAGACTCCTCAGAGGTGACCTCTGTCTGCTATACAAAGCAATCTCGGACCCTGCCTTGATGGCACTGCCGCATATCCCCAAATCAAGCTCCACTTGAGTAACCCACACACGTGGCCTCAACCTGGTCTGTGACATTAATAGGACTTGTTGGCAGGACAGATTTCTGTCCCAGAGACTCCCCCATCTGTGGAATACACTCCCTCTCCACATCAAGCAGAGTACCTCTTTACCCCTTTTTAAGTGCAACCTGGATAACTGGATGGGAAATAGAAAATACATCCCTGGGATTCCACCTGTGTCCCTGCTGGACAGGGGCATCAGGTGATGATTTGTCTATACATGGGCTAAACTGTTGGCTAGGTTTATAAGGCCCTCAGGGCCAATAGCCTGGCAACTTCCTATGATCCTATGAGAGAAAATGGTATCTCTGTAGATTCTGATCTTCTGCATGACTGATATAAAATAAGTCGTGAGGAGGATGAAATGGGGCTTGTCAAGTGTGTAAGACTGGTCTGATGGTTATCAGCTTATATTTAATTAGAATTAATGTCATTCAGCAACAAAAGTGGACAAAAACTTCAGCATTTTTTGAAATGGCTTAAAGGTGAAAATAATTCTGAGTGGACAATACAATGTACTGCCTGAATTCTAGGTTTAGAAAGGAAAGACACTAGCAGAAGAAGGGCCATCATTTCCCCTCTCTACAAATAACTGATGAAGGAGGAAACTAGGTGAGGAACATGACGGTGTTCAAAAAGCTATACTAAGGTGGTAAATTTAAAAGGCTTTGTCAAGATGGGGAAGCAGTTCTGGTTAAGGAGTTTACAGATTAAGGCTCTGATAATGTAGGTACATTGAGAAAGGATGTCCATTTTGTATGA
Source organism: Protopterus annectens (assembly GCF_019279795.1). Classification (NCBI taxonomy): domain Eukaryota; kingdom Metazoa; phylum Chordata; order Ceratodontiformes; family Protopteridae; genus Protopterus; species Protopterus annectens. The sequence continues at coordinate 172,803,255 of NC_056725.1, forward strand.
CTGCTTTAGTATAACAATGTGATGTTAGTGGGCTGATGCTAGGTAAATATTTGACAGATGTCCTTACATTCACTGCTGCAGTATTCTTAACAGATGAGATTTTCTGCTGTGGAAGCCCGAATGTCTGGCCAGTCTATCAAAGACTACTTGTTACTTTTCAAAGGCATGCCGAACATCACCCAAATGCTCCTTGCATAGCATAGGGCATAAAGGTGATGTCCAGGCCTACCATAATCAGAACTTTTTTGTCACCAGTCTGAATGTATCTTTTTACTGTCTGTCTGTTTACCTGCGTCCATTTTCTGCCAGTTGAATGCATTTTCATTCTCCAGTGACTACCTGACTTCTGTTGCAGTTGCAGATAACTGCCCAGTTGGGGATTTTGTTTTTCTTACTTTTTTTGTACTTCTTGGTGTTAATGTCATCCAGGAAGGGTAAATGCCAATGTGGGGGACAGATTCATTATAAAGACCACCAAGATAAGTGTCTTTTTTGTCTAGGAAGTTCTCATGACCATGCGTTTTGTTCAATTTGTCAGGTGTTCATCCCGAAAACCCTTCTCAGTAGACTTTCTTCCCTTTCCTTGTATCTTGAGAACCAGCATCTTAAGCTTCTTGCTAAAGATGCAGTCGAAAGAATCTCCCACCTGGAGGGTCAGCCATTAGGGAAGAAGAAGGTGAAAAAGGTATGACCGGAATCTTTTTCTGTCCAGTTTCTTCAAAGTGTTTCTCCTGAGGTCATTACAAACCTGAAGGCTCGCCCGACTGTGTTGTCAGATTTCTCTGCTGAAACCGCGATGGAGGCAGGTGAGGGTCCAGCTGGTGGCATGTCCAAAGAGGCTTTGCAGGAATCTATATCAAATGTTCAGGGGGAACCACGGTTGATTTTTTTCTGAGGGGCCCAGGGGAGTTCCTCAGTTTTAAGTTGAGGAAGAAGTTCCTACTATGGTTCTCAACTGCCGTTCTGGGTCTGAGCCTTCTCAGTTTTTTGGAGGGGAAATTCCTTTAAAAAAGAAGCAAAAAATTAAACATGCTTCTTCTGCTCCTAGGGATCCACAAAGTGAGTGGCAGGCCTGACTATTTACTGATTTAATGTCCTTAAAGTCTCCACAAGGGGTTTCATTTCTTGCTCCTCCTTGGCCCTTCACTTCCCTTAAAAGGCCTAGAGAACAGGATTCTTTTGAAGATGAATCAAATTTGGATAATGAAGCTCTGACTTCTTCTACTCAAATTCCTTCTCCTTTAAATTATGGCTCGAGGAGGAGGACTCTATTAGTCCAGATGTTCCTTTTGAGGAAACTTCCTTTGGGGACACAATCTCTAGGATGCTGGATTTTTTGTTAAGTGGGATTGTGCTCAGGTCTCTGATATCCATAAGAGGTACTATGAGTTGCTGCAGTTCGAATCCCCTAAATCTGCAGCTATTCCTCCTGTTTGGCTGCTTTGCTGGATGCTTTTTCCAATGCCTCTCATGTGCCTGATTCTCTGCCCACTGCTCCTAAGAAGTCTGACAAGTTTTATAGCGTGCCTGAGGATTGTTCTTTCCTATATACAGTAAATGTTCTGCTGCTGGTCCATGTGTCGTGTCTGTAGCCTCTGATAAGCCAACTCAATTGTTTCCTTTACCCAAGTTATTGCCTTCTGACAAGCTCACTGGAGCTATGGAAAGGTTGGGTAAGAAGGTTTTCACTTCTGCTACCCTAGCTTTTAGGGCTATTAATTATCAGACCTATATATTTAGGTATGTGTTGGCTCTTCTTTCTCAAGCCCGTCAACTTGTTTCTGATTTTACAAAATCTGAGGCTAAAACTTTTGTTCTTTCCTTGCTAGGGAGATCCTCCCAAGTCATTTATCATTCTGTTAAATGTAGTTTATGATGCTGCAGATGCCTCTTCTAGGGCTGTTGTTTTTAGTTGAGTGATGAGGAGGTATTCTTGGCTTAGGCTTCAACCTCTATCCGATGATATTAAAGCTAAGTTGATGGATGCTCCTCTGGATTCTAAGCTGCTGCTGGTTTTTTTAAGTCCCTTCAGGATAAGAGTAAGGCCTTACAGGAGTGTAAACGTGTTTGTTTCTCCTGTGCCTAAATTTCAGAGAAGCTACCCTGCTAAGCTTGCCTTTGCTCTTAGGCAATCCTGCCCTTCTATTAAAGGTAAGAAGACTGGCAAATGGGCTCCTCCTGCTAAGGCTACTCAAGTTTTCAGGGACTCCAAAGTTTTCCTTTCCGAACAAACCAGGTGCTGTATGACTATCCATGCCTTCCCAGCTACATTCCTCTTGCTTTTCCTATTTGGCTTCAGATCACTCAGAATTCTTGGGTTCTGTCAATCTTTTGTCAGGGGTACATCATGGTGTGGATTTCCCATCCTCCTTTTATGGGCATTCCTCAGCCTCCTTGGCAACAACTTCCTTTTTTCTCAAAGGTTCTTCACATTCTCTTGACTCAGGGTACTATTCAAGTACTAAAACGAACAAATCATGTGATAAAAAACTAGTCAATAAACTAACCTCCTGGCTTGCAGCAAAGGTCTTAAAGGAACCATACCATTCAAGCTATAGTCGTTATCAGCTCTCAGTTCCACTATCTATCTGGTCTCCACCTTCTCAGTGAAATTCTTGACATCACCACCCCCACAGACTCCTATTGAGCAACTGAAGCACCATAAACTTAAAGAAATGTCCAGGAAACTCAGCTACATATTTAGCCAGGTCATTACTGGCTTTATATTTGTGGATATCATGAAGATGCTCTAAAATCCACTCTTTAAGGGTTTGGTTAGTTTTCCCTATATAAAAATGACAACATTTCTGACAAATAGATAAATAAATCAACTCAGAACTCTTGCAATCAGTATACAGCTTCAGTTGGTGTCTCTTTCCCATTGTTGGATGTACAAAACATTTATTCTCAGATATAGAGCTGCATGCACTGCACATACAGCAGGGAGATATCCCTGCCCTCATAGATCTGTTATGTACAGATGGTTCCTTACATCTTGGGCCATAACAAAGCTGTCTCTTTAGAGATAGAGAATTCTTGAAGAAAAACAGAGAGGGATCCCCAACGATCTGACCAATGGTGTCATCTGCCCTTAAAATGGGCCAAAGTGTCTTAATTATATCACAGACCATATTGATGTTGCTAGAATATGTCAATGCAATCCACATTTTATCTTTGTTCACTGACTGATCGATGGAATGTCTGGATTCACTTATAATTCTCTTAGAAAAATAGGGCTTAGCCTTTGTTGTTCTAAGGTCAGATACTTCGAAGTGAAACCTATCTATCTCACAAGCTCTATACCCCTTGTCATTAAAATACTATTCAAGAAGTGTTTGTGTTATAAAGAAGGAAAGTGTTCTACTCCAGACTGTTTCTAGTGCCCAGAAAAGAGGGCACTTGAAGACCTATTCTATACCTCTCTCATCAAAACACTTTTCTAAAAGTGCCTTCCTTTCAGATGTTGTCCCTTCAGATTCTGTTTCCTCTCTTGCTCCAAAGAAAACACAAAAAAATAGTCAACTTACATCCAAAAGTTTAATAAAATGCCAATAAAATGTAGTGAAGCACAATAGTTAAAACACAAAGCTTTCGGATAACTCCTTCTTCAGTGTGATACAACCAATACTATTTGAATAAAATCACATGATTATAGCCAACCAACTTCACTATCTAATTAATTATGTCATTAATTAATTATGTATTTAAAGAAACATTTATAAAATGGCTATGTATAGCCTTATATTCAAAGTCATTTTTTAAAACATGTCTGCATTTTTTTCAAAATTGGTTTTATAGAAACAGTGGAATTAATACCTGGACTACTATCAGCTTGTAGTCTAATGATCCAATTGTATTCTTTAGTTTCTAAGTCATTATTCCTATCTCCTCCTCTCTAACTAGCATAGCATATGTCAATAACCCTAAACAGAAAATTATGAGTATTTCCAAAATCAATATTATGCTTTGCAATTGCATTTATAGAAATATTTTTCTTTGTATTGGACCTGTGTTCAATAATTCGTTCATGTAACTTTCTACTTGACTTGCCAACATAAAAACTTGAACATACATCACACGTAGCTAAATAAATGATGTTGCTAGAGTTACATGTAGCAGTACAATTAAACCAATATTCCTTCTTAGTTGTAGGGTGTATAAATGTATTATTCTTACATATCACATTGCATACAGAGCAATGCATACATGGAAATGTGCCCTTTTTATTTCATTCAATCCCCTTTTGTTTTTTAGTTCATATTTCCTTATAGCATAATTTATTTTTTAAATCGCTAGAGTTCCTATAAGCGAACATTGGATGAGATGGTATAATATTATTTAAATCAGGTAGGGCTTGTAAGATGGCCCAATTATTACTGATTATTTCTTTTATGCTAGATGTACAACGACTATAAGTGGTAGTATATCTAAGTTGGTCAACGATAGATGTAGAGGGATTAGAGCTATCTTCTAAAGATGAACAATAGGGCTTAGCTTTGTCCTTTCTTCATTCAAGGACATTTTTCTCTTCTTCCAATAACAATTCAAAGTTATAACCTCTTTGTTGGAATTCTGATTTCATGTCATGCAACTGTTCAATGCATGTGTCATCTTCAGTGTTTAACCTACTAACTCTACTATATTGACTCTTAACTATTCCCCTAAATGTATGGGTTGGGTGTATACTTTTATTATGTAAATATTTATTTTTGTGAGATTTTTTTTTGTAAATCTTTGTAGATATGAAATGTTCTATATTAGTTAAATGTAGTTAAATGTATATCTAAGAAATGTATTTCGCTAACTGAATTAGTCATTTCAAATTTCAAAAATGTAGTAGTGGTATTGAAATAATTGAAAAATGTATTTAATAATTCTAACGTGCACCCCTATACAAAAAACACATTGTCTACAAAACGTTTATAAAATAATATATAAGAATTAAATTCATTTGGACCATTATATATATCTTTTTCTTCCCATTAATTTAGGGTTAAGTTGGCATAGGTGTTTGCAATGGGCATACCCGTTGCAACACTGGTGGTTTGATGGTAGAAAGTTTCATTAAAAATAAATATATTATTATTTAATACTACTTCCAATAGGACACATATTGTTTCTATTTCCCTGCCTTTCATTTTTCCATGTCTACATAAAATGCTATGACTAGCATCAATGCCGTAGTCATTGGGAATAACAGTAAAGAGTGATTTGCTGTCTAAGGTGACAAAGATGTACTGGGTGACTATTTTCTCTTGGTACCAGATGTAGAGTTTATTTAAAAAATCTCCAGTGTCCTTAATAAAACTTTTTACATGTACCAATAATGGACTTAAAGTAGTTTGTAGGTACACGGAAATAGGCTCTGTTAGCCAACCCCAACCAGAGACAATAGGTCTCATGGGGGGGGGGGGGGTTTAGAGATTTATGGACCTTAGGTAAACCATATATAATCTGTATTCTACAGCAAGGTATAGAAAAATAATTCAATAAATCCACAGAAATATCATCATTAATTTGAAGTTCAAATAAAAGCATATTGACATTGCATAATACAACGTGCTACTTCACCATAAGAAATCTGTTTAATCACATTTAAAAGCTCAGTCATAGAAGTATAATATTCATCAGCATTCATTAAAACAATCCCCCTCCCTTGTCAGCTTCCTTAATAACAATGTCGTTCTTATTCTCTAGCTTTTTCAAGGCTCCTAATTGAACAGTAGACAAATTAAAGTACTTTTCAAAGTTATTTTTAGCATATAAGTCATACATTTGTTGTTCACATATGCCTTCAAAAGCTGTAACAATGGGATTACTAAAGGGGATAAATGTGCTACTTTTTTTACATTTTGATGGCATAGATCTATGAGAGTCTTTATAAAGCAGTTTTAAATTTAAATGTCTAGTAAACAGCTTCAAGTCAGTCAGGGCATCTACTATAGAGTCTTTTTGTGCCATTATAAAAGTCATGCCTTTACTTAATAAACTGATGTCAGCTTCAGTGAGTTCTATTTTTGACCAATTAAACACTAGACAGTCAATATATGTTACCTCCGTGTTTTGTTTCGTACTTGCGAGATGGCACTTGCTTCTCTGGTTCTCTTCAAGGAATAGGACCTCCCCCTGGTTGTGTCTTGCTTCTGATTGGGTATTGTCTCTGGCAACTTTAATTGGCCTGTAGAGGCTCATCGAAAATCCTGTCGCTGATTAGATAGACCAGCTGCTACATTCCCCAGTTGCACTTTGATGAGTAGATTCATTAAGAGTATTATTTGGATTTGGCCCAGTTGTTAAGTTAAGTTCTCCAGTATCAATGGTTAAAACATTGCCATTAGCCGTATCAGTTATAGGAGCGGTTACAGAAGCAGTTGCAGGAATAGTAAATTGGTCTTTTGTGTACGGCTAATAATATTTGTTGTTTCTCTTCTTCTAAAGTCTTTGGGCCACGAAAAGATATTGCCTGAGTGGAAATCCTTGATGTCACAGTTAAATTTGTTTAATTTTTGTTGCTCTAGCTTCTTATCTAGAGCCGTTAATCTTTCAAGCATGTTATTATAAGCAGTAGTGTTTATATTGAAGTTAGGCAAAGCACATAGTTCTCATTCAAACTTCTGTTGCTCCCTCAGGCCTATACGATGTCTCTGGATCTCAAGGATGTTTACCTTAATATTGTGATCCATCCTCTTTTCAGGACCTTTTTGCATTTCTCTGTTGCTTCCTAGCATTTTCAGTTCCCTGCTTTGCCCTTTGGCCTTTCTACTGCCCCACTGGTGTTCATCAAATGCCTTGCTCCTGATTGTTTTTTGCAGGCTTCGAGGGATCCAACTATTTCCTTACTTAGGCAACCTGTTGATGCAGGTGTGCTCTCCAGAGACCCTTTTGCAAAATCTTCATTTTGCCATTTCCCATCTTCAGAGTTTGGGGTTCACTATAAATTTCAAAAAGCCTTCTCTGACTCCTTCTCAGGATCATGTTTGTCTGGGTTGCAAGATTCCGATGGTGCCAATGCTTGCATTCCTGCCCCCTTCAAAGGCCTTAAATCTCATTTCGTTCTTTCACACTCTTCTTCCTCTGGCTTTCATTACTACCAGGGGGTTTCTGAGAGCTCTGGGTTTCATGACATCCACCATTCTGATGCTCCCACTGGCCAAACTTCACATGAGAAAGTTTCAGTGGTTTCTGAAGTCAGTGTCACTTCAACATGCACATCCTCTAGACTTTGTATTTCCTCTTTTTCCTTGTCTCAGACAGGAACTTCACTGGTGGATTCAGCAATTGTCTCTGAATCCAGGGATCCCTTTTCATCCTCCTCTTCCTTCTCAAAAATTGTTCACAGATGCTTCAGACATGGGATGGGGGGGGGGGCATTCGGCTTCCTAAAAGTACAGGGGGTGTGTTTACCTCATCAGAGAAGGCGCACATTGATGTCAAAGTGATAAGAGCTCTTTTGCTGGCTATTCAGGCTTTTCATCCTCTTCCTTCTCCACAGCCTCTCAAGGTGTTCCCTGGCAATACCACAGTGATGTGGTATGTCAACAAACAGGGAGGAATAACATCTTATATTTTTTGCTGGTTGTCACTTCTGGTATGGGATCTTGCTGTCAATTACCAAGTGACTCTTCAGGCAGTTTATACCCCTTCCAGTCACAACACTGTGGCAGATACTCTGAGCAGGTCCTTACTCAATCCCACAAATGGATGCTTCATAGGGATGTGTTTCTGGACATTATCCACCAGTGGGGTACTCCTCAAGTGGATCTTTTTGCTAGTGCCTCCCCTCTCAACAGTCAACTTTCTCTGTTTTGTGGCAGAGTCCCAGGTCCTCTGGTATGGAACAGGATATTTCTTTATGCATTCACTCCCCTTCCTCTCATTCCAAAAATCCTGTTCAAGATTCAACAGAATGCTCCCAAAATCTTATTGGTGACACCCTTTTGGCTGTGACAGCAGTGGTTCCCGCTACTTCTGCATCTAGCCAGTGGCAATCATCACAAGTTACCTCACAGGGTGGATCTAATCACACAAGACAAAGGATCTCTCATCCATCCCCACACTCCAACTGGCACTGTGGACAATAGGATTTTGATTCCTCACAGATACCTTTTTTCTGAGGATGTACTGCAAGTCCTGCAGGAGGCCAGGAAGCCTACCACTAGGAAATCCTACTTATCCAAACAGAAGAGGTTTTGTATTTGATGTCTCTCTCATAACCTGGACCCACTTACTGTGGATGTTCCTTTGGTTCTCTCTTATTTGCGTGAGTTGCTCAATGCTGGTTTGGCCTATTCATCTATTAAGGCCCACTTATCAGCCATCTCTGCTTGTCTGCCTTTTTCTCCCCCTTTAGCTTCTAGATTTGAGGTTAAACAATTTCTTAAAGGCGACCTTAATATTAGACCTCCCAGGAAGCCTGTTCTTCCTCTCTGGGATCTTAATTTTGTTTTGGAGAAGTTGACTCAGGCTTCTTTTGAGCTTGCTGTTTCAGTTTCCTTGCTACATTGTTTCTGGAAGACTGTTGTTTTGTTACTTACTTCTGCCAGATGAGTGTCTGACTTGCAGGCCCTTATGGCTTGTACTCCTTTTTTGATCTTTAATGAGGACATGATGTCCTTGTGCATTAACCCTTCTTTTATGCCTAAGGTGGTTAATGAGCTATCACTTAATCAGTCTGTTAATCTGCTTACTGTTTTGCCCAATCTGACAGTGAGAGGGTGCTGCATACTTTGGACATGCATATGCAACTCAGGATTTATCTGGATAAGACTAAGGCTATTAGAAAATCGATTAATTTGTTTCTTTTCATCCTAGATCTTTGGGACTTGCTGTAACCAAGCAAACTATTTCTTCTTGGATTTCTAAGACTATTTCCTTTTGTTATACTTTTCATGGCAACAGCCTTCCTTCTTCAGTTAAGGCTCATTCTACTCTAGAGCTGTGTCTTCTTCAGGCGATTTTATCAAGGGCTTAGATACTAATTCTATTCTTAAAACAGTTACCTAGACTTCTATGCATACCTTTACCAAGCAGTACAAGTTGGATGGTATCTCTAGAGCTAGGGCTGGTTGTGCTAGTGCCGTTCTTCAGGTGTTTTTAAGTGGCTCTTCTTAAGCTTTGGCACTCTCCCATCTGTTAAGAATACTACAGCAGTAAATGTAGGGACATAGTACAGTTGTGTAAAATCTTATCTTAATGGTAGATGTCCTTGCCTTCACTGCTGCAATATTCGCTCCCTCCCTCCATCCCCCTAATCTTTTGCCTTCCTGGATGTGCAGGCTACCTCTTGGGTTTCTTGAACTGTGTTCCTACTGGGGAATTCAGTTCTGATTATGGTAGGCCTGAATGTCACCTTTATGCCCTACACAATGCAAGGAGTATTTGGATGATGTTTGGCATACATTTTAAAAGCAACAAGTAGCCTTTGGTAGACTGCCAGATGTTCAGGCTTCCAAGGCAGGGAATCCCATCTGTTAAGAATAATGCAGCAGCGAAGGCAAGGACATCTACTGTTATGATAAGATTCTACACAACTGTACTTTCCCAGGGATAAATAAGATTAAAAAGACATAGATTTGTGAAGTAATCTTCAAGCTGTAGAGTAGTGGAATTATGGCTGTTGAATCTCAGATCATAAACTGAGCAAGGGAGAATAATTCTGCCAGAGTTGTTAGATTATGAATGGCTTTTATTGCTGTGGATAGGAAAAATAGGCTCACTTTCTCTAGAACCGGACATCTGTTAGTAAGGATGAGAAAGATGCACTGGTGTTCTACAAGTGATGAATTTCCAGATGCAGAGAGTTTTTTTTGTTTTTTTTTATGAGGAATGGAAGAATATTCCATTTGTGGTTTGATGTCTCCTTGCTAAAGGCTGTTCTGCCCTCAAGGCTGAAAATTCTTTGACAGCCGTACAGTGTTCCTTTATTTTTATCAAGATGTTTGTGTGCCTGGACATGTATATGGGAGAATGCTGGTGTGGTGGTGAGGAGATAAATTTAAATTTTGCGGATATACCAAATAGCAATTATTTGGTTTTCCTTCTTCTAAGGATCAGCCGTTTGGCTTAGATCCATAAAGGCAGTTTGGTAAGATTAGTTTGAAGGTTTTTAAGGATTTAATCATTAAAGACTGAGGATCTGTTCAAGATGAAATGGTCAGCATAAAGTATTAGGCTGATTAAATGGAGATTACCTGATAGATAATTAATGAAGATTGTGAAGAGAAGAGAAGACAGAAGAGAGAAGAGAACAGAAGAGAAACTCAGGACCGAGCCGCAAATAAGTTGTGTGGTGATAGCCAAGGTAACTGATGGAATGTCCTCAGTTTTCACCTGAAATATTTGCTCAGCAAGGCAGCCATGGAACCAAGGGACAATATTTAGGCTAAAGCTGAGTTCAAATAAGGTGTACTGGACATGCTTATGGCTTGGTCAGTCAAATGCCTTTATGTAGGCAATAAAGAGAGCAACCTGTTAAATGACCTTTATTAGAATTAGTCAGAACAGTGTCAGTGTTGACATTTTAGTAAAAGTGCAGTATCCCTTGATGAGTCCATGCTCCTGCCTGGTGAGTGAACAGTAGGTTGTCTTTGTGCAGATATTCTCACGTTTGCTTATGTACTGATTTTTCAAGCAGTTTTCTTAGACAGGAGAATAAACAAACTGATAAGAAATCTGAGAGTTTGGTTGGAGAAGCAGATTTAGGGACTAATAATAGCTGCTGTTTTCCATTTTGCTAGAAAAGTTTATTGGATAAGTTAAGCAGGTTTGTTGACCTGGTAAATTATTACATCTTTATATGTTTTAGTAAATCAGAATTATAAGCCATCATAGCTGGCTACCAACATAAGAAACTAAGTCAATAAGTTGGGCAGCCATTTTTACACTGAATCTCATCATGCTGAATGGAGGCAGGCAGGGTTTGTGGGGTTCAGGTATAGGGCAGCTGTTTGGAGCGTGCAGAGACGTATGAATTTGGGAGAATTCTTTGGAGAGACCATTCAGCTGTAAAGTGATCAGGATGACAATTTTTGTTTTAACTTATGCTGTTTCCTTCTACACATAATATTTTAGGATTGCTTACGTGAGAGAGTATGCTTTCCTTCACAGCATGCAGCATTTGCCGTTCTTAAGGTCTTTTTATTGTTATATTTAATCTGGAAATAAATATCATCACATTAAATTATTTTCCAGCAGCCCTAGCCATTATCTCTTAATTTCATCTGGTAGCATAGATCAGAAGCTATGCAAGGGCCTTTATTTTCCTCACAGAGGTGCTTCATGTTTGGAAAGTACTTGTTCTTCAATTTCAGGAAGATGTGTGTTAAAAAATAACTGGCCAGGTCAGTTAATTTCAGAATAAGTGACCTAGCTTATGTTGTTCACATCAGTATAGGGTTTATAGACTTGGTTTTCATATCTCTTTCACTGGATGTAAGTGAGTTGTAGTCCAGACTAGTGTTTTGAGGTAGTACATGTATACTGCTGAATCTCTAAGGCTGATTATTAATAATAATAATAATAATAATACTAGGGCTAATTACTGACAGATTGACGATAACTCTTTCAAGTCAATATCACTGAAGTGCCTCCTGGCATTATCTCTGGTAGGGCCTAACAGGATGATGCTGAAGTAATTTAAAAGTATAATTTTTTTCTACTTTTATGAACAAAATATGTGATAACTCATTCATTAGTTTATTGAAGATATCAATATTAGTGTGCAAGCGCGCGCGTGTGTGTGTGTGTGTGTGTGTGTGTGTGTGTGTGTGTGTGTGTGTGTGTGTGTGTGTGTTTGCTTGTGTGTGTGTGTGTGTGTGTGTGTGTGTGTGTGTGTGTGTGTGTGTGTGTGTGTGTGTGTGTGTGTGTGTGTGTATGTGTTTGCTTGTGTGTGTGTTTGCTTGTGTGTGTGTGTGTGTGTGTGCATGTGTGTGTGTGTGTGTGTGTGTGTGTGTGTGTGTGTGTGTGTGTTTGCTTGTGTGTGTGTTTGCTTGTGTGTGTGTGTGTGTGTGTGTGTGTTTGCATGTATATGTGCTGGGGGAGTAGATGACAAGAGACAAGCAGTTAGGGTTGCATCAGCTATAAGACAATCAGCTGAAATTCATCAGTTTTTGATGAGGTTCCAGAGAAGCAGCATGTGAAGTGGCAGATGTTTAGGAGAAGGCAGCCTCTCAAACTTGTCTTGTCTGAACTACCCATACAAGTTGATCTGTAGGATGGAAAGTACATATCTACACTCAGTGAATCTGATTTAAACCCATTTTTCACTCAAAGTAAGGATATAAAGACTGCCATGCAAGATCCAGGCATAGACATTATTTAGTTTGCTGCTAATGTGAACCATCGTTACTAAGACAAACTGGAGGCCTGATTCCAAAAGACATGCTGTCGGTGTAAATGACCACTTACACTGAGACCAGGTCTTTTGGGAATCTGGCTCCAGATGTAAGCTGTTTATAGATAGGACTTACACCAAATTTATTCTCTTACACTTAGAGCAAGTCTTTCAAAATCAGTGTAGATTTTTACTGAGAGCAACTCCTTTCAAATCTGGCTGTCTGTGTCTTGTAGTGTTAGTAACTAGTAGGGACAGAGTAACTGAGTTGGTTTAAGTACTCTCTGCTAAAAGAAAGGCATCCAGAGAATATGAGGTCATATTTCCTTTACTGGTTAATCACATTGGACTATAAGAGAGAATTTATGTGTTTATGCAGAGATAGAAAAAAAGACTGTGGATGAAGGTTAGAATGTTTGAAAGGGTGTTAAATGCATTCTGTAGTTAGTTTTTGGGGTGCTATTGTCAGGTAGACCAGAGCAGTGTTTAGTGACTATGTACTGGTGTGCACAAATGCATTCTGTAGTTAGTTTTTGGGGTGTTATTGTCAGGTAGACCAGAGTAGTGTTTGGTGACTATGTGCTGGTGTGGGCAATTTGATGAAGACAGAAGTAGTATGTCACTATTTAGGTTAATGACACACAGTGAGTTATCAGCAATTAGTATAAAAACTGGCAGCTTGAACGTGGTAAATGCAGTCATCTCTGAAGGTAAATGGGACTATTTTTTTCCAAAGCATGGTTTTAGTAGGATACAGTGTGGTTTAAGTAGAATACAGGTGGTGGTACAGAACTGTAGAAGGTGTGTTATGAACAAGAGTTTAAGGGATGTGACTTTATGGAGGTGTAGCAATGGATCTTACTGGTTTCACTAGAAGGAAGTGATGTAGAGCTGCTCTAGTAAAAGGTATTACTGCTGCGCAGAGTGTGGTAGTGAAGGGCAGCTATGCCTCACACTGCTCTCAAAAGAAGATGGTGATGCAGTGCAGGGCATTTGATAAAATAGAGTGAGTTGTGAAGGGAGTGAATCAAGGGCAATTAGTGAAGAGAAGGGGTAGTGGGGAGAACAATTCTGATTCCTAGTGCTCTCACAAGCATCCGGCAAAATAAACCCACCCTTCTGAATGCACTAGGATTTCTTAACACTGTATCCTTCTTTCAATGGCTGCCTTTTTTGCTAAGAAGTTTGTATATACTGCCTACTATTTTTTACCTGAAAACAAATGAAAGTATTTAAATAAGAAATTAACAGAATGAACAACTAAATGATTTTCTAGGCTTGTGCAGATAATATAGAAAACAGACTGGTATGCCCACTTACAAATTGTAATTATATATATATAATATATATATATATATATATATATATATATATATATATATATATATATATATATATATATATGCATCAATTTAGCACAACTGAATACAGTTATATGCTACTTTCAGCTTATATTCAATTCAACTTCAGTTTAATTTAACAACTTACTTCCTAAGCACTGTACAAAGTGAAACATGGAAATAAAACATATACAAACAAAATATTTCAAATTGTGGAAATCATTCAGTGCAATGTACTCCAAGTATAGCACAAAACATAAGTGTTGCAAGTAAACTTATAAAAAAATAATGAATACTACAAAATCAATCATGAAAATTATTTAAATATGCAACCATACTGAGTCAAAATAAGCAATCAACTGCTTCTTCAGTGAAATCAGGGAGTAAGTAAAAGGAAAACAAATACAAAAACAACACAAACAAAAACTGGAATTCTCTAGTGAACCAGACTACCCACAGAAACAAGCAGCCCAGTGTTACTAAAGCATGCCGGCTGCATTGAGCCCATGGTAAGGCTGTCCTAACATAAATATAAAAACAGTTACATCGGGCCAGCAGAAATCCCAACTGAGTATAGAAGTGCAAATAAAATCCTTTCAAATGCTGAAAATCTGAAGAACCATGGTCACATGCACTTCATTTAAACAATCATACAAAAAATTCAAATTTCTAGGGTGTCAGACTGAAGAAGTGCAATATTTCCAAAAGACCATATACACTTGAAACACTAGGACTGTAACAGAAGCAGAAGGACTAAATGAAGCAAAGTTTCAGTATACAAGCCATAATACTCCAGGCAGCAGTTACAAAATGATCTCACAAAGAACTCTTGCATCCAGAGGAGAAAACAAAAGTACAATAGGTCATCCTGCTGAAAGCCAAACAAGTTACAATATTTAACATCATAATAGGTGGATCATGAGAAAAGGAAAAAAAAAACAAAGTTTCAGAATTGCAAGCTGGATAGTGGTGGGTAGTCCTGAAACTAGATTAATACATTTTTTGGCTCAGCAACTCTGGCAAAAAAAGACTTAAATGACTCAACAAATTACAGTAAATTAACACCTTTGCATAAATTAGTGATGAAAAATAGTAAGTAAAACTTTTTTGAGTTTGTCCTAGGCATGCAAACTGCAACCATCTTGGACTAAGGGAACTTTGAATATTTAATAAGTAGTTGGTTGTAGAAAGACAGAAAATGGCTAACACTACCCTTCACATTGTCAAAGGGAATATTACAATCATGCCTCAGAAAAACCTGTTAAATGTTCTTCCAAAGTAGTGAACAATACCCAGCATCTATTGATTTTATGGGTACCTTCCACAGTCTGCATTCATTTCATGCACATAAACATCAACTTCACAGATAGTATTATTATTACAATCAACACTTTGTCACAGCAGAAACATCCTGTTGCAAGCATACGTTTATATAGGGAAATCTCCATATAATGAATAGTTTTCATAATACTCATCAGTTTCAGTTTGAGCACTAACAGACACTGAAACCCATTATGCAATGTTTAGCAACAATAACACATCAAGGAGCTAAGTTCCTCATACAGCACATTATTCAATGGGTTGAGTGGGCCAATAAATGTAGATCTCCTGGGTGTGGCAGGGAAATATTTATGTAATAGGTCATAGCAAGACCAAGACAACACAGGAGCTAGTTAAAAAACAATCTGCAAGACAGTATTACAAGCAATCAAACAGAGGAGAAAGGTTTATTAAGCAAGTATTTCAAACAGAAGAACATCTTGTATTCAACCTATGTATGTACTGCTATAGGGAAAGTATAGTGCCACACTGTCAGCCTAGCTATCTGGAATGTTGTAAATAATTATGTCATTTATGAATATTAATATGATTTATACAGAAATATAACAAAAAGAGATACTGCCAGCCCAGCTGTCTGGAATTTTATAAATAATCATGTTATTTGTGAATATCAACATGATTTATATGCTTGTCTTGCAAATGTATTAGAATTGTATATTATGGTACAAAAGTATGTATTGATCAGGGTTTGTAGAGTATAGAGCTTCAAAAAGTATTCACAGTGTACCCTACTCGAACATAGAAGATTAACTTGCAAAACTTAATAATAGTTGAGGTGAAGTTACTTTATAGCTGGGCCATAAACTAAAGATGTTATCTCTCAGTTTCAGTGCAGTAGCAGACACAATGTCTAAAGCTAGAAGTTTTTTGTATTGTCTTGAAAAATAAGTAATTAATAGGATTGAGATGTGGAAGTGTTTTACTGCTTTATGACTTCCAACAGTTGCACATCTCTGAGCAGAAGTCTTTATTTATGTATTCAGGGAGATGCTAAATGTTGGTAGTTGCTGACAAGAGGGTTAGCTTGGGAACTAAAGTCGGGTGACAAAAAGTGATGTCATCCAAGCTAACCCAGCAGTAATATTTGACATTAATTTAAGAATTATCTGAGAGATATTTTGTATTTTGTCTTTGACCTAACAAGAACATCCACTCATGAATGCTGCCTGCTTGTTGTTCTATAAGTAAGTTTTTAGGGCATAGTAACCATACCTCTCAACTGTACAGATTTTCACAGAATGTCCAGATTTTTGCCTCAAAATGTTGGTCTGTTCCTCATAAAATGTGTGTTTTTTAGCAAATCACTGAAGTGAGCTAAGAAGTGAAATACACTCGATTTTAGACTTTATAGTCTTTACACAATGCATTTTAACATAAACCTATTACTCTACTTTATAAGTTTATAAGATCAATATTTAAACTCTGTCCCAATTTTTGGTCCTTTGTCCCCACATTATGTACGGTTTTGTCCGGATGTCTTGAGCTAAGAGGTTGAGAGGTATGATAGTAACTCTTTCAGATACAGAAAGGAATATAGTAAAGTACAGCTTAGATATTTTCTTTATTTATTTGAGACTGTCCTACAAAATTGTTTTAAATATTTCCTGTGATTTTGAACGCTGACGTAAATGATGACTTAGTGAGTATTGTCTTGTTCTTTTATTATTTATTATTAAATATATTTAAACCTTTCAATTGTGGCTGGTCTGTTTAGAGATATTTAAGCTCTTACAGTACTTGCATATCTGTTTGGTGACACTGTACAGGCTACTCCTAATATCCTGGCCCTTGGTCAAACTATCATTTGGGTTAATAGCAGCATTACACTGTAGGACTGGACACCCTTTGTTAAGGGCCTTAAATTAGCTGATAAGGAGTGGCTGGTGGCAGTTGGAACTATCTTTTAGTCTGAACAGAAGGGGGCATAGCTAGTAAATCTGTGCCAGCCTTTCCCAGGAGTGTGTGTATATGTGTGTGTTTGCATATAAATCACATCTCAAAGAGTGTGTGTCAGCTACTTGGGCAGGGACACAAAGCACTGGCTGGACAGAGAGGGTACTGGAGATCTTGGTTTGGCCACTCAGCTGAGATCTCAAACCCATAGCTGTGCCAGTGGGGAGTCTTATTGGGGGTCTGGAGAAAGAGGGAGAAACCAGCCTCAGACTGACTGTGATTTATGTGTGCCCTTAAGGGAAATTGCACTTTACTGTGTGTGTACTTGTCACCCTCCCAGTGTGTATATTCCCCACTGTTGCCAGTGGTGAGGATTGAGGCTCCTTGATTACTGGGCCAGTGCAGGGATGTCACATAGAGAACAATACACTCCAGTCAAATTAAATAACAAAACACTCTAAAATATGCTGTAAAGGTTCAAGGAGCATATTAGCCCAGGGTATTTTATTTTAATAATGTATCCTTCTAGAGAGTTCTGCAATTATGGGTATTGGGACACAGATACACACACACACATATACATCTATTTTATACACACACACACACACACACACACACACACACACACGTGTGTGTGTGTGTGTGTGTGTGTGTGTGTGTGTGTGTGTGTGTGTGTGTGTGTGTGTGTGTGTGTGTGTGCAAGTGTTTATGTATGCAGATATACAGTGGATAGATATAAAGAGTGTACATACCCCTGTTAAAATGCCAGGTTTTTGTGATATAAAAAAAGTGAGACCACAATAAATCATTTCAAAACTTTTCCAACCTTTAATGTGACCTATAACCTGTAGAATTCAATTGAAAAACAAACAAATCTGTTAGGGGAAAAAATATAAAAAATAAAAAACATACAATAAGCTGGCTGCATAAGTGTGAACACCCTTAAACTAATAATTTGTTGAGACACGTTTTGATTTAATTACAGCATTCAGTCTTCTTAGGTAGGAGTCTATCAGCATGGCATATCTTGACTTGGCAGTACTTGCCCACTCTTCCTTGCCAAAGTGCTCCAAATCTGTTAGATTGCAAGGGCATATTTTGTGCATATCCCTCTTCACGTTACCCCACAGATTTTCTATTGGATTTAGGTCTGAGCTTTGGCTGGGCCATTCCAAAACTTTAATTTTCCTCTGGTGAAGCTATTCTTTTGTTGATTTGGATGTATGCTTAGGGTCATTGTTGTGTTGAAAGGTGAAATTCCTCTTTATCTTCAGCTTTCTAGCAGACACCTGAAGGTTTTGAGCCAAAAGTGACTGGTATTAGGAACTGTTCATAATTTCCTTCACCTTGACTAAAGCCCCAGTTCCAGCTGAAGAAAAGCTACCCCAAAGCATGATAATGCCACCACCATGGTTCATCGTGGGGATGGTGTTCTTTTGGTGATGCGAAGTGTTGTTGTTGTGCCAAAAGTACCTTTTGGAATTGTGGCCAAAAAGTTCAGCCTTGGTCTCATCAGACCATAACACATTTTCCCACTTGCTTTTGGGAGATGATGTATTGTTTTACAAATTTTAGTCAGGCCTGGGTGTTTTTTCTGTTTAAGAAAAGGCTTCCTTCTTGCAACCCTACCCCACAGGCCAGACATATAGAGAATATGGGAGATTGTTGTCACATGTAGTACACAGCCAGTACTTGCGAAAAAATTCCTTCAGCTCCTTCAGTGTTGCTGTAGGTCTCTTGGCATCCCCCCTGACCAGTTTTCATCTTGCCTTTTCATCAGTTTTGGAGGGACATTCAGTTCTTTGTAATGTCACTGTTGTCCCATATTTTCTCTCCTTTTTGGTGACTGTCTTCACTGTGTTCCATGGTATAACCAATGCTGTTGAAATTTTTTTGTATCCTTCTCCTGACTGATACCTTTCAACAATGAGATCCCATTGATGCTTTGTAAGCTCTCTGTGAACCATGGCTTTTGCTGTAGCAAGCAACTGAGTAAATGTCAAGAAAATCCTACTAGGCAGATGAACTTTATTTGGGGTTAATCGGAGTCTCTTTGATGGCAGGTGTGTACCAAGAAGACTGAATGCTGTAATTAAAGCAAAAGGTGCTTCGTCAAAGTATTAGTTTAAGGGTGTGCACACTTTTGCAACCAGCTTATTGTACGTTCTTTTATTTTTTATATTTTTCCCCTAATAGATTTCTTTGATTTCAAATGAATTGCACAGATTATAGGCTATATTAAAGATGGGAAAAGTTTTGAAATGATTTACTGTGGTCTCATTTTTTATATTACAAAAACCTGGCATTTTAACAGGGGTGTGTAATTTTTTTTATATCCACTGTATATATATATATATATATATATATATATATATATATATATATATATATATATATATATATATATATATATATATATATGTGTGTGTGTGTGTGTGTGTGTGTGTGTGTGTGTGTGTATAAAGTAATGAAGCTGTGCTTATGAAGGTGGGGCTGGGTTTAGTACAGCTTAAGAACCAGGAGAGCTGCAGCCAAATGATATATTTATGTATTTGGCAAATGAGGCCTTTAAAAATGATACAATCCTAGATATTGGGTGTGAGGTGATAAGCAAAATTCAATGAGCTTAGTAACCAAGAGCTTTGCAACTTAAGATATATATATATATATATATTTTTTTTTTTTTTTTTTTTAATTTATTTATTTAGCAAATGCATCATTGTGGAGACTCATGCAAACCAGGAGCTTTGCACCTGAATCTGATTGATTGATTTGGCAAATGGGTCCTTGCACTGAAAAGTGCGTTCCTGTGTATTGAGTGTCCACAAATTTGGGAACCAGGAACTTTGAAGCCAAAGATATATTTATGTATTTATTTATTTAGCAAATTAGTCCTTGCAAAGAGTGATGTGATATTAAGTATGGGGGAGGGGGGATAGCACAGTGACCAGCTTAGAAACCAGTGACTTTGCAGCAGAAGATACATGCATTTATTTATTTGACAACCAAGCATTTGGAGGAAAGGAAGACCTCCTGTGTATTGGACAGGGAGCAGAAGCATAGTTTATCCAGCTTTTCCTGCATACCTGCATGTATCTATAGCTAATAATGCAGTCTCTGCCTGACCAGCCAACAGAGAGCAGATAGGGTACTCAAACATTCAGAACTAGTCACAGATAATGGTCAGTGCACACTGACCTGACTACCTGCTTTGTTAGGGAAGATGAAGTAAAGTAAGTCATGAGTCAGGGCATACAGGGTTGGACAGATAAGATGGGAAAGGAGATAATAAAAGCTTGCCTAAGTATTTGTATGTTTAACTGAAATATCTGACAGCATGATCCTAAGAAGTCCTTACTGATAACACATTTTACACTTTGTATTACTTCTTCCCTTTGACCCTAGGGGAAACACATAAATGCTTTCTTTAAACACATAAATGCTTTCTTGGCCAGCTGCCCTTCTAAGCTAAACATTGATACAGACTGATGTTTGTTGAATTACAGTTGTCCTGAGTTCAGTAGTATAGGGCAGTGTTGACATTCCTTATAGTACTGTCAGGACCATTGGCTGTATTGTTCCAGTACACATCTAGACTTAATGGGATTAATTACCTTTACTTTAGCAAATAAACATAAACCGATATACGTCACTGAGCATGACATTGAGAAATGTTGTGTCTTTCGGCTTTTCCCGGTTAGGGGTCGCCACAGCGGAACTCCAGTCCGCTAATGATTGGCAGTAGATTTTTACATGCCGAGTTGCCAGCCCTGACGCACAACCTCCAATGAAGTTACGCCCATTCACGCATGTCTCCACACAGAAGACGCTCTAGCTGAGAATCGAACAGGACAGCATCTTACTGTTAGGCACCACCACCGCAGCACATTGAGAAAGGCTGGAGTAATTCACCTAGCCTGAAGGTAAGACAGGTAACACAACAGTAGATGAAATGTAAAGTAAGAGCAATTAAGGTAGAGGTTAGAGGGACAAGAACGCACATTAACAAATAAACTGCCTCATAATCTGGGAGAAGGACAATTGATAAGCCAAACATCTTGCAAAAAGTGCAAGGTAGACAGAAGGACTGTGCAGAACATAGGAAATGTATGTGTTCATGTGGTAGGGTACACTTACCAAGAGCATAACCACAACGAATCTACCTTTCTGCACTTTCATTAGTGAGGCCTTCACTAGTCAATTATCTGTAGGTTTCCAGCTAACCTTTGACATAATTGGCCATCAGAGGTTACTTTTGACTTACTCAGCTCTGCCTTAAAACAATGAAGCATAAAGATGAAGGTGGTAGCAATGGAAAATCAGACTAAATGACAGGGGCTCTAAGAGTACCAAATAGATGGTTGGATGGCTGGAAGAAAGAAAGAACTAACAAAACAGAAGAGCAAAATCATTCCCATCTGAATTTTTGCAAGCACATTATTTGTGTTTTGGATTTTTCCTCTAATCTCACTCAGACGAAAGTATAGGAACACAGTGTTGTTGACAAGCTTGCGGCATGACTTTCAAGCTCAGTTTTCTGACATGGTGTGCCTTGCTCATTTGTAGGCTGTGACATAATACCATCTTCATTTTTAATCCACAACCAGTACCTTGTTTAGCACACTGCATGATTTTTTTCTTTTTACTAGGAGAAGAATGGATGTGATTTGCAATGGAAAAGGTCTGCTTTCCTTTGCTTGTTCTGCTGTTCAATTGACATTTTTTTCTTAGTTTGGACACAGCAGATAAGTTGAAAGTTAAACCAGCCAGTGTTGAGTAGCCCTTTACCATAAAATGAATTAGCCAGCGTAATTAAAATAAATGAGCACGCAAAGAAGTTTTGCAGGTTTTGAAGGATTAAAAGTCTTGCCTGGACTGGTTTGCAAAATGATTCAGTTTTGTGCCCTCCATTTTAATTTTTTAAAAGTATATTATACAAAGTGAATCTGTGTGATGTTCATTTGCAAGGAGGTCCTGCATAGCGAAAGGCTGAAATAAAGGGATTTTGATGAGGTGAGATGAACCAGAAACAGTTGCAACCAGCAGAACTCTACTGTAAATTGCATATGTAATATGTAATAAAAGTAATTCACTATACTCCATAAAAGGTTGCACTCTATGGGGGCATCATCATTATAGCAAAGGCTCCTGCTTTAAGCTCTGCTTACATGCAACATATAACAGTGTGCCTAGCAACAGCAACAGAAGACATCAATCAGTATTCTGAAGGTAAGAATAGACACTTGGGACTTACTCATGCTGCATTCACTTTTGCAGACACAGCAAAAATCATGACAGTACAGCCACCATGGCTAAATGTACTGCCTGTTTCCTCCAGCATAACCTAGTTCTTTTACAGGCTTTTAGATTCACATGAATTGTGCCTTCCTCTACCTTATTTTGCAGTTTAGGATAGAGACAGTTCAGCTGAAAATACTAAGTTAAGATAAAGAATTTAATCATATAATTTTCTATCCCATGCCCTGGTACTATATATTTCAGTCTTGTCTAGCCAACACAAATGTGTATGCGCGCACACACACATGCACGCGCGTGCACACGCACACGCACACACACACACACACACACACACACACACATACACACACACACAAAACACAGAGTGGGCTGTCATTTTGTATCTGAAGGGATTTGTACTAAAGGAAATGCTTCACTTTACCCAGAATGCATTACATGTTCACCCCAAAGCTTCATACTTCTCAACTGACCATGTATTTGCAGAATGTACATATTTTGCCTCGTGTCTGTTCCTCAAAAAATGTGTGGTTCTGAGGCAAACCACTAAGGTCAAAAGTCACACAATAATGACAAATATTTATTTTTCAGATTTCATATCCTTCCGAAAATTCAACCTGTTTATCAATTTTCTAATTTAATAAAATAATTTAAAATCTGTCCCTATTTTTGCCCCTCCACCCCCCCACACACACACACATTATTTGGGGCTTTGTCCAGATTTCTTTTGCATTAAGAGGTTGAGAGGTATGAGAAGCTTCATAAATGTACTGAGATGTAGTACCTTTTCTACATATGTTATGTATGTCAGCAAACAGCAAACATTTCCATTACAAGGGTTAGACTGGATCTGCAGCTAGAGTTAGGATCTTCATGCCCATGTGTGAATGGTATTAAGAAAACAGAATGAGAACTGGGGCATTAACAGGTTGTAAAATCGAACAAGGCAATGATTTATTTTAGTCATATCCCATTTTACAGTATCCAGTATTGAAGATTAATATATGAATTCATTTGGACCAGAATCTAAGAAATCTTGTTTCTTGGTCAATTGAAGTGTCAGCTAAACTTCCATAAAACAAAAGAATGCAGCTTCATACTTACAAAACATGTACAGTACAAGGCTTGTAAAATAATTGTTTATTGTAGGAGAAAACAGGAAACTCAGTACGGGTGAATATTCATAAACTGTATTAAAACAGCATTCAAATGGAAATAAAGACATGCCACAAATAAATACATTTTTTTAATTTCATTTTATTTTATTTTCAAGTTTAATTCCATTGGCCCAATGGTTCCTTAACAGAGCAGATAATGTCCACACTATAAACCTGCAAGCAGTTTATTATTAGATCAGTTAATTAAACTAAGCAACACATCTGTGGTATTTAGAAGGAAACCAGTGTAGCAAGAGAAAACAAAAACAAGCTCTCTGAGGAGAACTATCAGTATACCTACGCTCTCTTCTGAGTAACCACTTGCCATGTTTACGGGGGGGGGGGGGATGAAAAGCTTTAGAGTGACTGCAGACATCACTGGCCAGTGTCTAAATGTAATCAACTATAGCAGGAAATAGGGCACCTAAACTTCCTGAATCTTATTAAAGAGTCAAACTCCAGTGGCACTGGCAGCAGACAGACTGTTTAATGGTGTATGGTGTTATGTCACCTAGAGTTGATAACAGATCTTGTACGAAGCAGGGGGGTGATGCAGAAATAGTAGAGAATATACAGGTGGAGTTCTTGTGTGTGAAGTGGAAGCCTGTGGAGCGTAACAATGGCAAGGCTTCATGCAGCACTACAGTGTACGTCTACGGTGCAGCACGGTAGTCACTGAAGTGTTTAGTGTTACACGACATGTCATCACAGGGCGGTATCAGTAATTTCCACTTCCTCTATGATACCTCAGTACGCAGAACTATGAAACATAAACGACTTACTAATTCCACAGCATTAATTCTTCAGATACACATATGCTCTAAACATAAGTACTTGCATGGGAATATATTTTTGTAGGATTACACTATACACAAACTTGCGCAAATGTTATTGTAAAGGGGATTTTCCCCATGTGGGGGTGCTTCATCCCCAGATCCTCTTATGTTATTATTATCATTCAGTTATCACTCCAGTTTGGAGAAACACCATCTTGTAAAAATATTAAAACCCTTTCTCTCTCTTTCTCCAAGAAACTCTAGGTCTCAGATTATAAATTAATAACCTTTGAGCATATATAAGTTATTGCAACATGCTCTAAGCAAGTAAGCTTCTAGCAAGCAGGAAACAGGGAAGTTTTAGTCAAGTACCTAAAGGGAAACCATTATTGTTTCCTTGTGGGAACACAGAATAAATGAAGATGTTATTGTCTGGGGTGGTGACCATGTCTACTGAATCCACTCACAGCCTCAGCTAATGCCTTTGTATTTATACTATATATATTTTTTTTTTTTGGTCTCATGGCTTGAGGGATAAGAATACAAGTATTTTTAACATTCCTGACTGACACATATCAGAGTAAAAAAAAAAGAGAAAGTGGGCCATGGACAAATCAGAGGTTATAGGAAGTCTAATAGTAGCCCAGTTAGGCAAAGGTGACAGCTCTACTCAATTCTAGAAGCTATATCCCAGAAAAGGAATCAGACAACTGGTGGGAAAGTCACCACTGTAGGAGTAGCTTCATTTTTCCTGCATGTAGATGATGAGGGTTGCTCTTGGAGTCAGTATAAGTGTCAGATGTAACTCAGCATCACTGGATGGGATGAATTACAGACATGGGTTCATAAACAAACCCTGACCGGGAGACGGCTAATCAGGGTGCCTGGATATGGATCACATATCATACTGGAGGAAGGAAGTGTTGATATGGGACCTACAGATTGTGAATTGTGGACCTTTAGTGTGTACTAGATGAGACAGCATGCTCACAGTGTGTGTGAGCGTGTGTGTGTGTGTGTGTGTGTGTGTGTGTGTGTGTGTGTGTGTGTGTGTGTGTGTGTGTGTGTGAGTTAGACAGGTGACACATTCGAGGTGTCATTAGGCCACTTCACTCTACTGTATTAAAGCTAGAAAGAAATTTAAATACAAAAAAAATCAAACAGACAAACAAATGGTGGCTTCCACAGTTAGTCGTACTTGTGGCTAGAATGAACCACCAAAGTGCAGACAGAACAGACCTCAACCACTGTAACACCTGATATTACACAGAGGGAAATTCCCTGACACAGGGTCAGTTTGTAGACATCATAGCAGAATTACAATGACAGCATCTGCCAGTAGTGACACACAAGGGGGCTTGACTGACTATGCCAGATGAAAGAGAGGTAGAGAGAGAGAGAGAGGGAGACACAACTTAAGACCAAAACAAAATGTATGATTGAAAAGAAACAGCACAGGGCAGTGAGAAGGTAGCAGAAACTCAAGACGAGGTATTACAAAAACATGCACATTAAGATTACATCAGAGTTATTTTACACATATGTTAAAAGTAAGTATAAGGGGGGAAAGACTGAATGCACATACAGAGAACTTCAGAGTAACAGAGACTGATACTTGAGAGGAAGATTCAAGAGTGAAAAGTAAGACGTCATAAGTGCTGTCACTGTGAGTCTGTGGCATGTACTGCTGAAACGGTGGCATTATACAGAACAGTTGCTAGTTAAAAAGGGCACAACACAGACATAAAGTAAAGCAAGAATGTGTGTGTTCTGTGGGGGGGGGGGGTCATATTAGAGGGGTTTTCTGCAAGCCACTATTGCTCCCTATAGCTACAGTGTAAGATGTTTGCTCCTGCTGCTTGTTCATTTACATTTATACACTCGGGCTTGGTCAGGACTTAACCTGCAGAGAACTGCATGTCTGACAGAGGTTTCAGTCAGCAGGCAAGGCAGCATAAAATCACTTAAAGGAAGTTCAGACAACTAGGGGTCTCATCTTATCCTCCACCAAAAAAGCAATGGCTATATGCTGAACAGGCAGAAGATGCAGCAAATTCTACCAACAGAAGTGACGACATATTCTTATAGACAGCAAAGTAATTCCAACTACAAATACCTAAGCAATTATAGAACTTTTATTCTATATACATATATATATATATATATATATATATATATATATATATAATATATATATATATATATATATATATATATATATATATATATATATATATATATATATATATATATTATCTAGAGTTAAATGTCAGTTAAATCATCAATCAAACTACAACCCCCACCCCCTCATTTCCTACTGCTGCCCCTCAGTACTGTCACACCAGAGACAAAATTTTTCTTATTGAATCATTTTTCACTTTAAGGAGTCGCCATGAAAAGTTAGTTAATAACCAAATACGATACATAAGTAAATAACATATAAAGGTTCAAGCTCACAATCATGCTCCTGTCCATCAAATAATGCAATTTCTTTGCATATTTCACATGTGTGTGTGTGTGTGTGTGTGTGTGTGTGTGTGTGTGTGTGTGTGTGTGTGTATATATATCTATATCTATATATATATATATATATATATATATATATATATATATATATACATATCACATTACAGCTTACTCAGCTACAACCTGGACCACATGCAGGGCAATATGACAAATCAGGACCTCCTAGTTGCCTGTTTTAGCTTACAGTGATGTGTTAAAATTTCTCTGACATTCTTACATTCATAGAAGGGCCACATTTTCATGCCAACACATATGTTCTACCTTAGAATTAAATGCATTGATGCATATTTCACTATGACGCCTGGGAACGTGCACTTCT
This sequence comes from Protopterus annectens, assembly GCF_019279795.1. Lineage (NCBI taxonomy): Eukaryota > Metazoa > Chordata > Ceratodontiformes > Protopteridae > Protopterus > Protopterus annectens. The sequence goes on from NC_056725.1 coordinate 172,830,194, forward strand.
TAAAAGTCATGGCGCTACTGGTCTCTTTAATGACAGCACACATAACCAAAAAAGGGTGGGTACTGTACAGCATAGCACTCATTACTTTTTAATGAAAATTGCTTCAAAACACAAACATACATAAACAAAAACAGAGTTTCAAAATTTCAGAATAAAAAGTATCTGATTCCCACCTTTATTTCCCATTCTGGTTGATCTTATGTCCCCTGCCTGCTTGAAGTCAGTCTTTTGAGAGGTGTGAGTCTTTGAAGGCTTCTACTTGTTCAGCAAAAGAAATGTGCAACTGTGAAGGACTGTGTTTCAGTTAGCTGGGGGATGGTAGAGGTCTACCTAATAATAACTAACCAATCGCACTTTGCAGAGTGCCACAGCACAGAATAGTCTGCAAGTACCATGCAGTCAGATAAGGAACTCCACGCTGGCTCTCAGACTGGAGAAATGAACAGCTGCTGCCTGCTTTCTTCTGGTCACTTAGGTACTCCTACTGGAAAGGTGCCACAAAGAAGGAGGGAACTGAGGAGGAACACCCCTCCCTCATGCAGTTGTTGCCTTATGTTTACACAAACCCTTCAACTGCAGTCGCTAGCAGCTGTGTCGCAAACAGGTAGGTTTCAGTGTACTAAGACTGCATCAGTAATGTTATTAAAATTGTGAGGTCTCACAACTGCACTAAGTGTTTGCATACCTCTTTCCTCTGTGTCACAATCACTTCTTGCATGCCACAGTATCCTCCATATTGTTTATGATGTCCAGCACAGTCAACTACACACAAGGTAATTAATGCATTTTATCCACAGGGGACGACCTTTTCGTTATTACAGTGTTAGAATGCTCCCTCTTAAATTTTAAACATTACTGGTTTAAAACACTGGAAAATATTTTAGGTGTGTACCCATAATACCTATCTTGTATTTATTTGCATATTCAGATTGCATATTTATTTGACACACAGCAGTAATATTGTTAACTTTAACTGTACAGTACAAAAAGCTTTAAGTTCAAAGGTTTAGACACCCAAACCTAATGGATAGATCCATGATGTAACACACAAGTTAGCTGATCTATATGTACTCCAGAATCACTGGGAATCATGTTAATTGCAGCTAGAATATGATAAAGGAAACTACAAACTGAGATTCAAAAAAAGTCAAGCATTAAGTAAAGGGAAATATTACCCAGTCAGATCAATGCTGAAAAAGGAGAGCTTTTTTGAGGTGTTTTTGACCTCCTGTAGCTGACCATCAACTGTTCCTGGGGCCTCTACTTACCCCCCCCCCCCCCCAGGTCTACTGAACCAAAATCCTAATCTATCTTAGAAGCCAGTGAGGAAACAGACTTCCTGGGGTAGAGACATAGTGCTGATGAGGAGTGTTTTTCAAGGATCTGCCCCCCCCCCACCCCACACACACACACACACACACACACACACACACACACACACACACACACACACACACACACACACACGCACACACACCTTGTGCATGCCTGTACCTTTCCAGGAAAAGTCATGCTGTGACTACACCAGGAAGTCTCAATCTCAGATAACACTACTGCAGTCTTGTGTACTGTTGCCCTTGGACTTTTCAATATGTTTGTGTGTAGTACTGTCTTCCAAGTAACATCAAAACAGCCTAAAAAAATCATTTAAAATGGGCTCCAGTGTAAGCCAGTTTGCAGATGGATCTTTTACTAAAGTAAGTCATTACACTGAGAGCAAGTCTTTCAGAATCCGGGCAGACTTAACAGAGCAACTGTTTTAGAATCTGGCGTATGGCTTTTACATTTTACTTTATGTAGCCTCTCTGTGAGTTCATCCGCACTGGGCTTTGGATGTGTCAAATTTGGATATCTTATGCAGTTTTCAGAAATCACTACAAAATATAATGAAAGTATCCCGCTTAGGAACCAATATAGACATCACCTTCTATTCACTTTGGGACTCTTCAATAATTCCCAGTTTAAGAAGTTTTTTCATCTCTTCATTTATTGCTTTTCTTTGTGACTCTAGCATCCTATATAGCTTTAGGTTAACTTTCTCCCTAGCACAGTTTCAGTATGAAGTTGTATTTTACTTATTTCTATTTGTAGACGAGGGTAGTGCACTGATCTCCGTGGACCTTTTTCATATTCACCCTAAGAGAGCTAACTGGTTAAGTGGCTTGCTTAGCCATACAGTCAGGTAATGGAGGCAGAGAGAATCAAACCCTGAACCACAGGGAACAGCTCATTAACAGCTCCTTAGTCCTCTGTGCCAACTGCCAGACATTGCTAAACTTGTTCTTCCAGGTAGCTCAGGAAAATAATATTTCTAAGTGATGGTTCTTTTAATTTTTGCTTATGGGCATTAGACAATGTTTAATCTAATTAAACAACAGGGATAGAATTCCTTGATACCATGCTATCATATCAGTGTCAAGTCCCAGGCTGACAAAAGAAGCTTCAGCCCCATCCATGTTTTTTAAAATATTTATGTGATAGAGATACATTTTCCCAGTTTGTTTTATAATGTAGTTCACATATTTCATTTTCTCTGCCACATCAAACAGTCCTTGCCATCTTACTAGGAACTTATTTTCAGCAAAGGGAACTAACACTGGCATATTTTCCACAGTTTTATACTCTCTGAGTCTAGCATTCTTATTATATACACTTTGTTGCAGCTCTTGTATATTTTCAATATGTTCCTTCATTACTTCTGTAACAGTTTTTATTCTGTCTTGCAAGTTTGTAAAGTTAGCTATTACACTATTCTAAATGGGGTTTTCTAGTTCTTTCAAGTCTCCTTTGCTATGTCCAGCAAGCTTCAGAGATGTCTTCCATATAATAACTTGAATGGGGTAAAACCTACTGACATTTAGAACACTTGAGGAGGTAGAAACGTAATTGAGCCAAGTTCCTACCATACTGTCTGATGTCTTTCTTTAACAATGGCTTCAGAGCTGTATTAAAGCACCAACCAACCCATCACTTTTGGGGAAATACTCTAAAGTGTTTAATGTTATGGCTTGTGACATCCCAACACTGGCCCAGTAATCAATGAGCCTCAATCCTCACCACTGGCAACAGTGGGGGATGTACACATTGGGAGGATGACAAGTACATGCACATTAAAGTGCAATTTCCCTTAAGAGCACATAGAGATCACAGTCAGTTTAGGGCTGGTTTCTCCCTCTTTCTCCAGATCCCCAGTAAGACTCCCCAGTGGCATGGCAATAGAATTGAGATCTCAACTGAATGGCCCAGCTAAGACCTCCAGCACCCTCTCTGTCCAACCAGTGCTTCGTGTCCCTGCCCAAGTAGCTGACACACACACACACACACACACACACACACACACACACACACACACACACACACACACACTTTATACAAACACACACACACACACACACACACATACACACACACACACACACACACACACATACACACACACACACACACACACACACACACACACACACACCTGGGAAAGGCTGACACAGGCTTACTAGCGATGCCCCTTTCTGCCCAGACTATAAGGTAGTTTTCACTGCCACCAGCTAGCTCCTTATCAGCTACTTTAAGGCCCTTAGCAAAGGGTGTCCAATCTTACTGTGTAATATTACATTTAATCCAAATGGTAGTTTGACCAGGCCAGGCTATTAGGAGTGGCCTGTACAGTGTCACCAAATAGATATGCAAGTACTCTAAGAGCTTAAGTATGTCTCACAGATATCAGCCACAATGACAGGTTTAAATATATTTAATAATAAATAATAAAAGAACAAGAAAATACTCAGTAAACAAACACAGTTACTTCAGAGTTCAAAATCAAAAGAAATATTTAAAACAACATTGCAGGACAGTTTCAAATAAATAAAGAAAACATCAAAGCTATACTTCACTATATTCCAAACTGTAACTAAAATAAATTACTGTACCCTAGACTTACTTACAGCAAGACAAGTGCAGAGGTGGTGAGTGGATGTTCTTGTTAGGCCAGCAAGACAAGTGCAGAGGTGGTGAGTGGATGTTCTTGTTAGGTCAAAGACAAAATACAAAATGCCATGTTTCTCTCTTTCTCTCCGAGAGTTCTTAAATTAATATCAAATATTATTGCTGGGTTAGCTTGGATGACATCACTTTTTGTCACCTGACTTTAGTCGCAAGCTAAACCCCCAGTGTCAGAAACTATCAACATTTAGCATTTCTCTGTGAAAATACATAAACAAGGACCTTCTTAGATCTTTTGTCAAATGGGATGTCGTAAAATAATTTGCATTCCTCCACATGTAATAACAATACAAAAAACTTCTAGTTCTGGACATTGTGTCTGCTACTGCATTGAAACTGAGTGATAACATTTTTTGTTTATGACCCAGCTATAAAGTAACTTAACCTCAAAGTTTTGCAAGTTAATCTTCTATGTTCCAATAGGGTACACTGTGGCTACATCTTTGAAGCTCAGTACTGTACAAATCCTGTTCAATACATACTTTTGTTCCAGCAGTTTTATACACGCACATAACATACAGTAATATAAGCAATTGCATCATGCTTGTATTCACAAATGACATATAACTATTTACAAAATTCCAGATAGCTGGTCTGACAGTGAGACCCCCCCCCCCGAATACTCAAGCAAGTTTTTCAAGTGACCCTTGAGAAACATTGCTTTAGTGGATTCAGCCTCTCTGGGAATACCTTGCCCCATTCCCTCTCTTGAGAGCCCATCTGCACTGGCATTACTAAACCCACTGCAGTGCTGCATTGTCATATCATATGCCTGCAACCTTAGGCTCCACCTTAGTAACTTGACATTTTGCTGGCTGGCTCGATGTAGCCATGTTAAGGGATTGTGGTCTATAACTACAGTGAATTTCCTTCCATACAGACAAGAATGAAGTTTCTGCAGTGCTCACACTATGGCTAGACATTCCTTTTCTACAGCTGCATAGCATTCCTGAGTTGGAGCCTACGGCTGAGATATACCACTGGGTGCTCTTCTCCCTCTGAGGAAATGTGGCTAAGTACAGCCCCCACCCCATGGTTTGGAGCATCCACCTGCACAACAAATTCTTTTCTGTAATTTGAACTACCTAACACTGGGGGTCCTCCCAAAGCTCCTTTAAGCTTCTGGAATGCATGCTGACATGGTGGGGTCCACAGTACCTTATCTGGCCTGTTTTTCCTCATCAGGTCTGTGAGGGGAGCAGTTATGTTATTATAATTGGGGACAAACTTTCTGTAGTACCCTGCTGTCCCTAAGAATGCCCTCATCTGCTTTTTAGTAACAGGGGCAGACCATGCCTGAATGGCTTCCACTTTGGCAGGTTCTGGCCTGGCCTGACCTTACTACTCCCCACTCTATGTCTCATGTAGGAGATCTCTGCCATACCACCTGACTCTCACTAGGCTTAATGGTCAACCCTGTCCTCTGCAGTCTGCCTAGCACCTCCCTGACATGCTTAAGGAGGTCTTGTCAAGAAAGGCTGTAGATGGCAATATCATCCAGATGAGCAAGGGAGAAATGTCCTGCTCCAGCTAGGATACGATCTACCAGCCTCTGGAAAGTCACTGGAGCATTTTTCATCCCAAAGGGCATCTTCTTGAACTCATACAAGCCAAAAGGAGTCAGAAAGGTTGACCTCTCTGTAGCATTGGGAGTCAACAGCACCTGCCAGTAACCCTGGTAAGATCAACAATGGTAAGATACTTAGCCCAACCCAGCTGCTTTAGGGTTTCTTCCATCCTAGGCATGGGGTAAGCATCTGACTCTGTGTGACTGTTTAATTTCCTGTAGTCCACACAGAACCTGGTGCTGCCATCCTTCTTTGGTACCAGCACCACTGAAGAGGCCCAGGGACTGCTGGACTCCTGGATTAACCCTAGTTCCAACATTTCCTGTATCTCCTCCCTCAGTGTCTTTTTACTCTCTCAGGCACCTTATAAGGAGCCTGCTTAATAGGCCTTTGGGGTCCTGTATCCACATGGTGGTGTACCCTGGTTTCCCAGTGAACATGTCCTCAAACTCCCCCTCAGGCTCCACCTGCCATCCCACTTCAAATACTCAGCACAAGGACCTCCCTATCATGGTAAGGTTTCATTATGTTAACATGGTACAAATTATGCCCCTGCATCCTGCCTAGCAGCTCTACCATGTAGCTAACATCACTGACCTTCCTTACCACCTTGAAGGGTTCCTCTCAAGCTGCCTGCAGCTTGTTATGTCTGGCCGGAATGAGAACCATTACCTGCTGCCCCACAGCATACTCTGTAGCTTGAGAATTCCTGTCATACCAGACGTTTTTCTGCTGTTGGGCTTCTGCTAAGTTCTCCTAGGCCAAGCCAATGAGTTCACTGAGCCTTGTCCTGAGGCTTAGGGCATGTGCCACAACTGACTCCTTGTGGGATTCACAGTCACCCTCCCAGTAATCTTGAATAAAATCTAGAGGTCCCCTCACCCTATGCCCATTCAGCAACTCAAAGGGTGAAAAACCTGTGGATTCCTGGGACACCTCCCTGTAAGAAAACAACAGATGGGGCAAATATTTGTCCCACTCCCTCTTAAACTGGTCTGTAAATGCCCGTAGCATGGTCTTTAGTGTAGAGTTTAACCTCTCCACAAACCATTAGTCTGGGGATGGTAGGGGGTGGTCTTTAGGTGTTTCATCCCACAGTGCTTCCATAGACAAGCCAGCAGGTCTGACATGAAATTGGCACCTCTGTCAGTCAGTACTTCTTTTGGGAAACTACCATGCTGAAAATCTCTAACAAAGCATTTGCCACCTTTTCTGCCTCAAAGGAGGACAGAGCCACAGCCTCAGGGTATCTGGTAGTGTAATCTACTACCACTAGAATATACTTTTTCCCTGTGGAACTTAAGGTACTCAGAGGCCCGACAATATCCATAGCTACCCTCTGAAATGACTCCTCAATCACAGGCAAAGGCATCAAAGGAGCTTTCACCTTGTCTCCTGCCTTGCATACCTTTTGGCACTGCTGACAGGTCTTGCAGTACCCTGTTACATCACTGGAAATACCAGGCCAATAAATGTTCTGCATAATATGTCTCTTGATATGCTTTATGCCCATATGACCTGGAAAGGGAATATCATCAGCTATGGCTAGAAGTGCCAGACAGTAGACTCTGAGCACTACCAACTGCTATATTCTCTCACACTCTAGCCATCCCTCAGGGGTCCACTCTCTATACAGTAACCTTTTGTCCCAGTATACAGATTCACCCTTCCCCTAAAAATCAGATGTCTCACTAGCTACCTCCCTCAGGCCTTGTAATGTAAGGTCTGGTAGCTAAGCCTGTCTCAACTCTCTATTTTTAACCCTTCCCAGCTCCCCTTCCACAGGAAGTCTGGTATTCTCTGACAGCAGTGCCTCACTGTCAGCCTGCGTGCTACTACTCACCTCTGCCCTTGCAGTCAGAATGTCCAAGGGACCATCAGTACCCATAAGCAGCTGTGGCTCACCTTCAGTCTCATTGCTACACAGTAGATCCCTCCCTGAAGTAACCATTTCACCAGTACTGTCTGCAAGTCTGCTGTCTGTCTGAGTCTCCCCCAGGCTACCAGACCCACATGCTTGTCTCAAGTCTTACTGCATTTAATTGCATGCACACAAGGTACTGCATTATCAAAATCATTCCCTATCAGGACATCTGCAGGGATATCCTCAAACACACCTATTTGCTGGCTTCCTTTTCCACCCTCCCAGTCAAGTTGAACCCTAGTCTAAGGTATTTGGAATGGGGTCCCTCCTAAAACTCTGACTGGAGTAGACTGCCCAAGGAATTAATGCTCCTCTTTAATCATTGCAGGCTTTACAGTGGCCTCTTTCCCATCCACTAAGATAGGATATATCCTCTTGTGGTAGTTTGGTGTTACTGATGGCATGCTGTCATTCCCACTTACTAGCTCTCCCACCTTTTGTTCTCCACCGTACCAACATGGACAGATATATGCTACATGGCCCCACTGGTTGCATTTAAAACATTTAACCCTTGGTCCTGGATGTGTACCTGGACTAGTGACTTCCCCTTTTACTGACGGACTTTTTTGGGGCAGTCTGGGCTACCCACCACGGGTTCCCTTAGACCCATGAGCAGCACTGAGTATCCATTTTCTGTGCAGGGATGCCCTGCTTGATAGGTATAGGTCTCCCATTTACCCACTCATCTGCAGTATTGCATTGTCTATCTGGTAACTAGATTCTCATGTCCTCAGGCAAAGTGCTAAGGGCTTGTTCCCTCACCAAAAGGTCTGCTAGCCCTTCAGAAGTGGTGACCTGACATCCACTCACCCACCTATGAAAATAAGTGCTTAGTTCAGCAGTATATTCACACACACTTTCATCTGCCTTGTGTCAGTGCTCATGAAACTTTTCCCTATAAGCCTTAGGTGTTAACTTAAAACTAACAGACAATTTTTACAGTATTATAGTTTAAGCAATCAGTATCAGACAATTTAGAAATAGCAGTTACAGCTTAACCATGGAGTAAGGGGGTCAGGAACTGTACTGCAAGCCCTTGGTCAACATTATACTGTTTACATACCCTTTCAAACATATGAATGAACCTATCAAAATTATTCCCCTCTGTAAATTGTGGAAGAAATTTACTCATCATTGTTACTTCTGGGGTTCAGTTACTCCCTTCCCCATTACCCCCATAACCCTGGTGAAGAGTCAGCATCTCATTTTCATGTTGCCTCTGCCTCTCATCCTCCTCAGCCTCCAGACATCTCAGTTTCTCATTTTCCTCAACCTTCAGATGTCTTAGTTTCTCTGCTGCTTCTATTTCCAAATGCTTGGCCTCCACTTCAAGTCTCATTAACTCCAGATGGATTTTTAAATTCCTCTGTGGAAAGGTTGAGCTGTCCATTTTCTGTGAGTTGTACATTCCCAAGGCCAGTCTGATTGTCCTCCTGGTTGCTATTCTGTGATGCAGCTGTGACCAAAGCTGCAATTATTTCTGCTTTAGTCAGGTTAGCATGCACCAGTCCTTCAGCCTGGCACATCTCAGCCAACTGGCTCCTTGTCAGCTTACCATACTCCTCTGCTGACATGCTTGCCTGCTCTCCCTGACTAACTAAGCTAACAAAAAAATAAATAAATAAAACAATTGTGATATGAAACTCTGAATGTTCACTGCATGGCTGATTGTTAGTACAAACACCTTCAGTGACCACTGTTTACAGGCTACAGGAATTCAATATCCACATCACTGCAAGCCAATTAATATGTGATGTGGATATCCCACCACTACCCACCAATTAATATGTGATGCCCCAACACTGGTCCAGTAATCAAGGAGCCTCAATCCTCACCACTGGCAACAGTGGGGGGGGCATACACACTGGGAGGATGACAATTATACACACAGTAAAGTGCAATTTCCCTTAAGAGCACACAAAGATCACAGTCAGTCTGGGGGTGGTTTCTCTCTCTTTCTCCAGATCCCAAATAAGGCTCCCCACTGGCACAGCTATAGAGTTGAGATCTCAGCTGAGGGCTAAGCTAAGACCTCCAGCATCCTTTCTGTCCAACCAGTGCTTTTTGATCCCTGTCGAAGTAGCTGACACACACACACACACACACACACACACACACACTGAAATTTGATTTACGCACACACACACACACACACACACACACACACACACACACACCTGGGAAAGGCTAGCAAAGGTTTACTAGCTATACCCCCTTCTGCCCGGACTATAAGGTAGTTTTCACTGCCTCCACCCAGCTCCTTATCAGCTACTTTAAGGCCCTTAGCAAAGGGTGTCCAATCTTACTGTGTAATGCTGCATTTAATCCAAATGGTAGTTTGAACAAGACCAAAGCCATTAGGAGTGGCCTGTACAGTATCACCAAAGAGATATGCAAGTACTCTGAGAGCTGAAATATGTCTCACATATATCAGCCACAATGATAAGTTTAAATATAATAATAAATAATAAAAGAACAAGACAATACTCAGTAAACAAATACAGTTACTTGTGGGTTCCAAATCACAGGAAATATTTAAAACAACATTGCAGGACAATCTCAGATAAATAAAGAAAACACCTAAGCTATACTTCACTATATTCCTAACTGTATCTAAGAGAAATTACTGTAACCTAGACTTACTTACGGCAAGGCAAGTGCAGAGGTGGTGAGTGGATGTTTTTGTTAAATCAAAGACAAAATACAAAATGCCATGTTTATCTGTCTCCGAGATATATTAAATTAATATCAAATATTACTGCTGGGTTAGCTTGGATGACATCACTTTTTGTCACCTGACTTTAGTTCCCAAGCTAAACCCCCAGTGTCAGAAACTACCAACATTTAGCATCTCTCTGTGAAAACACATAAACAAGGACCTTCTTAGATCTTTTGTCAAATGGTGGAAGTAGTAAAATAATTTGCATTCCTCCACATGTAAAGACAATACAAAAAACTTCTAGTTCTAGACATTGTGTCTGCTACTGTACTGAAATTGAGAGATAACATCTTTTGTTTATGGCCCTGCTATAAAGTAACTTAACCTCAACTATTCTTAAGTTTTTCACGTTAATCCTCTATCTTCCAGTAGGTACATTGTGGATACATCTTTGAAGCTCAGTACTGTACAAACCCTGTTTATTTCATACTTTTGTATCAGCAGTTTGATACGCACATAACATACAGTTCTAATATAGTGGTAACACAAGCAATTGCATCATGCCGGTATTCACAAATGACACATAACTATTTACAAAATTCCAGATAGCTGTGCTGGCAGTGTCTCCTTGTGTCACATGTCTATATAAATCATACTAATACTGACAAATGACATATAATTATTTACAAATTCCAGATAGCTGGGCTGGCAGTGTGACATGGTTATGTGCCGATTTCATCAGAAGTGTTCTAGAAGGTTTTTGAACTAAAAGTTAGTTTGTACTTTTTCTTTACTTTGTACAGCAAATTATACCTCATTTCAAAATATGGGTATGGGATGGGGCGAATCGCTTCATTAGTTTCTCTTTTTCTGGATATATTTTCTCTGGCACTGTATAACATACTGTCCTTCCATTGTGCTTTCTTAAAATTTTATTTGATTATCTATAAGTCTGCCAGGTCAACGTCACTTTCATCAATACAGTGTTGTGGATTGGAAGGAATTACTTCACCTGTGTTTCTTCTGTTATTCCTTCCTCTCCAAAAGGCAACTCATACCAGTGATTTTGATTTTTGGCAGCTCTTACTTTTACGTCATTAATTCTGCCTCTTTATGTTCATGCTGCATACAGCCCTGTTTCTGAATAACAAAGAGAAAACCTGGACTCTGTTCAGGTTCCCTTTCTTCTCTTACTGAGTTAATCACTATGTATCTCTCCCTGTCCTTCTTCCATACAGACTTCCCTCAATACTTTAATGGCTAGAATTTTCTGGAAACATTCCAGATCATGCACTATGGGTAACCCCTTTCAACTTCTGCATTGGCTTCTTCACTAAATTAGCAGCTGTGATTTTCTAATAAGTCTCTATGTCAAGTTTCTGAAAACAGAAGTTACTTTATCCCTTCCAACCAAAGTCAAATTTTAGTTCCTTTTGAAGTGTTTACATCTATCTTTTTCTCTTTTGTGTATGTCTTCCTCTCACCCACATATACAATCTATGTCTCACACAAAACATCATTCCACAGAGTTGGAAAACTGCTCTAATTAAATCCCTTCCAAGACAAACCAACCCAATTCTGGGCAAACATCTTAAAAAGATAGTCTACACACAACTCTCCCTCTGTATCCAGCAGTACCATCTGCTCACCTCCAAACAACATGGATTCTGGCCTGGATAAAGTATTATGATATCAATTTGGTCCTTAACTGATAATATCTTACTAACCTCTGATAATGACCTCCATACAGGTGCCCTATTGATAGAAGTGACAAGGGCATTTGACCTCATTGACCACTCTCTTTTCCAAACAAATTAAGTGAAATTGGTATTAGTCCAGACACTACTCCCTAGTTTAGAAACATCCACACTTCAGAGTAAAATAGGATCCTTCCAATCAGAATATGCACCTATTACCAAAAGTTACCGCAAGCATCCATTCTTGCCCCCTCCTCTTCTCCATATTTCTTAACAAACTTCCTTGTGATGTCCCATATCTCCCACTTATCCTATATGATGATGACACGGTCATGTACTAATCAGGTCACTCTGACACCAACATTAAATGCCAAATTCAATAACACTTAGATGAGATTGACCGAAGGCTCATAAACCATAAACTACTTCTCAATCCCAAGACCAAAACTATGTTTTTGGAACTCCAAAGAAAATTTGCTAAGTCCCTGACTTTTTAACTATCTTTGACCTACACAACCATTTCATAGAGACATCACCCACCTTCAGATACCTAGGGCTGTGGCTTGATCAATCATTAAACTTCCAATTCCCATAGACAAAGTGAGAGCCAAAATAAACTCCTACTATTCTGGGACAAAAGATCTTCCCTTTTATACCCCAACCAGCCATTAACAAATGAGTTCTCCTTTCTCAACTTGAATATGAGCTCCCAATTTTTGCTTCAGCCTCCAAGAAAAACATTGCCACACTCCAGACTATCTCTAACAGCATCTGCTGATTCATTACATACTCACCTCTTCGTGAGCATCACTGTGTCACCCTACAAAAAATAAATGGTTACCCATAAAACAAGGATCTAACTTACTTTTAGGATCTCAACTCTACAAACTACTCCATCTCCACAAATTTATTTCCCTTGCAGCTAGAAGTCACAAGAAAACTCCTCATACAACCTGAGACATTACTCACAACCACATCAACTCTAATTACCCCTAGAACCAAAACCCACAGCACTGCACATGCGTTTCCTCTCAGGAACGTACTCTTTGACAAGATCTTCCCATCAATATTAAGAAAATCAACATCTATTCTAAATTCAGACTGCAACTCTAAAAAGCACTTCTCCATCCAAGCCAAATGGTCCTGCTTCAACACAACATGTCACCTAATCTATCTCTTTTCTGAGTCTCTTCTCCTCCCTCAAGATTCACTTGAGTGACCCACTTAAGAGATTAATGAATGTATTGTGTATTACACTCTGCTTTATTGTACATTGCACTGTGCTTATTCACTCCAATATATATATATATATATATATATATATATATATATATATATATGTGTGTGTGTTTTTTCTATGTAATTAGTCTGAACTATCCTATTATTTCTTACATTTCTCTCTTTTTTATTTGTGAAATGTTTTGTGTTCCAGCCGAGCTGGTCAATATTGATCAATGCACTACCTTGGTAAACAGATATAAATAAATAAACAAATAAATATTTAAAACTTTAGCTATTCAGTGTGTTTTTAATGTGGAATCATGGTATATCAAGTGTAACAATTAGTTAATATATAACATTGCAAATCAGTGGAAAATAAATAATGTGCTAAGCCAATATTGTAGTCATATATGTGTGTGTGTGTGTGTGTGTGTGTGTGTGTGTGTGTGTGTGTGTGTGTGTGTGTGTGCGCGCATTTACAGGACATTTTTCTTAATACAGCTTAACATGCTTTCTGATATTGAGTTTGGTAAGACCAGAAATACTTTTTGGACATTCCAGACAAGCTCAAGGACTTTTTTCCTCTGGTTTGACAGAAGATTATTGTGACACAGTCTGAATCCTATGCTGCAAGATAAATCTTTAGAAATTTTTCATACCAGTATTATTGTGTGGAATTTCAGCTAAGCAGTAACCCCTTCTGGACAGCTACATATTCATGGTAAATGGACTTTTTTAATCTCAGTACAGCTATGAGCTATAAAATGTAGAGTCACCTAAGGCAAGCAAATCATGGCAGAGGGATAATATGAAAGATGACTGAAAAACACAATTTCACCAGCACTCCACCAGCATTTTTTTATTCAAAAACCAGTGATCTGGTACCTCGACAATTCGCTTTCATGGATCATATGAAAGATGCTCTACTAGAGAAGGCAGCAGCAAGCTACTCCAGTATTGACTGGAATACTAAAGTTGATAGTCAATGTACAATAGTAATAATGGACAGGCTTGGCCTTGGAGTGCAAAATGAACAGGACACAGATTAGTAAACATCTACCAAGATAATTCACTGGTCATTTCAAACACTCAATTTCAACAGCCTAGGACATGGCTTCACACGTAACTATCACCAAACAGTCAGTATACTTTGCGGTCAGTGATGAAATAGCTTAATATAGTCAGCAAAAACAAAGCCTAGAGCTGACTGCAGCTTAGACCATCAGATCAAAGTTTAGAAAAAAAAAAACTAAAGGAAAACTGAAAAGTATCTACATCAGCAAGATATGACCTTGGCAATATTCCAAATGAATGAGCAGTGGAGGTGAAGAATAAGGGATCAGACCTTGATGACAGAGCACAGACATTTGTGAGATAGTTCAGGAGGTGGCATGAAACATATTCCACAAAGAAAGAAGATTAAGATGGCAACACGGGTACTTCTGGAGACGTTAGAAGTGAACGACGAAAGAATAAGTGCAAAAGGCAATAGTGACAGAAAAAATATGCCAAACTCAATGTCAAGTCCCAGAGAATAGCAAAGAAAGATATGGAGGCATATTTAAATAAACATTGCAAAGAACTGGAAGAAGGCGATATACATGGAAAAGACAAGAAGACTGATAATATTAAAGGAAACTTCCAAATAAAAATGGGTATGATAAAAGACAAAAACACAAGAGATCTAACAGGAACAGAAAATATTAAGAAGTGCAGAAATATACAGAAGGAGTATATAGGAAGGTACCTGACATCACTGAGACATACCATGGTATGTTCTCTGGTCTAAAGCCAGATGTCCTGGAGAGTACAGTTAAATGGTTTCTACAAAGTCTTGCTCATAACAAGGCCATACAAAGTATTCACATCTGTGGTATACAGGAATAAAACCTTGACTACATCACAGGAAACTCAAGGTCAATTAGTAGCTCAGGTGCCTGTAGGAGCTGGCCAGAAGGATGTGAATTAATGGTCACTGCCAGCCTGCCCATCCTGGGGGAAGGGAGGTGACAGTGGTTTACCACATGAGTGATACCTAGCAGGACCACTAGGTCTCTACCCATTGGAACCCATGTGTGCTACATGAACTCAACGAGGAACTAAACCCGCATATAAGGCAGCTGTTTAATCTTAGCCTTACCACAGGATACGTGCCCAAGGAGTGGCGTACGGCAACTGTGGTCCCACTCCACAAAGGCGGTACCTCTACGGACCTTGGTAATTACCGCCCCATAAGCTTAACAAGCCTGGTCTGCAAAGCTATGGAGAGGATCATAATGGAACTCATAAACAAAGACATAGGGGACTTGCAGACATTGGACCCGACCCAGTTTGGCTTTGTCAAGGGCAGATCATGCCTTTTGAACTTGGTCGACTTATTCGAAACAGTCACCAAGGCCATTGATGAGGGAAAGGCAGTCCATACAGCCTACCTTGACCTTGCAAAAGCTTTTGACACAATACCCCACTCGGGTATTATAGAGAAACTTACCAGCTTAAATGTAAACCCATATGTCACAAGATGGGTTGCAAACTGGCTAAAGGACAGAACCCACAGGGTTAGAGTTGCTGGCGCCATGTCAGACTCTAAGCCGGTCACAAGTGGTGTCCCACAGGGCTCAGTCCTTGGCCCCCTGTTGTTCGGCATCTACTTCTCAGAAGTACAGGCAAACATAGGAGGACTATGGCTGACAAAGTTTGCAGATGACTGCAAACTGGGCCATAGTGGAAAGTACATCGGACACAGATATCCTTCAGAGGGTCTCACGGAAACTGATAACTGGTGCCAGAGCCATGGCCTGAAGTTAAATGCCAAAAATGTATAGTCATACCCTTCGAAAAAACAAGGTAACCCCAAGCTACCATATAGGTGGCAATCCATTAAGCACAGAAGAGGTTATCAGGGACCTGGGGACCCAGATTGACAGTGGCCTTTCTTTTGACACTCACGTTGCTAAAGTGGTTAGAAAGACCTTCTACATTGCCCACCTGATCATGAAGGGATTCACATCCAGATCAAGTGAGGTCATTGTTCCCCTGTACTCTTCACTTATCAGACCAATGATCGAGTACAATGCCCCATTCGGGATGTATCTCACCCGACACCTGCAGCAATTGGAGAGACCCCAAAAGTTCCTCACCAAAAGGATAAAGGGACTCCAAAATCTGTCATATGCTGCCAGACTGAAGAAACTCCAGCTCTATTCAGTCGCATACTGCCTGCTCAGAGGTGACCTGTGCCTGACATACAAGGCCATGTCCAACCCGGAATTAATGGACATGCTCCACCTCAAAAATCCAAATCTACCAGATCCACTAGAGCAAGCGACTTAAACCTTAGCACGGATATAAATAGGACATGCTGGAGGGATAGATTTGTTACCCAGAGACTCCCTATGCTGTGGAATAAAATCCCGGTCCATGTGAGGCAGAGCACCTCGCTGGCTCTGTTCAAGAGAAATCTTGACCGGTGGATGGGAGATCGTAGGTTTACCCCGGGAATCATCTCTGTGTCACTGCTGGACAGAGGCACAACAAACTAATGGGCACAGTATTTTTTAACATAAGGGGTGGCGTAAGCCACAAAACTTTGGGCTAGGCTTATAAATGCCTTAGGGCAGATAGCCTAGTATAAACCTATGAAACCTATGAACCTATGAACTCCAAACCAGAATAAGTAACACAGGGAAAACTAGTGTACCAAGACACACTTCCCATCAGGACATTGTGACTGTGAGCTCAAAAGTAATACATTTATACAGGAAAACAATATCTGAAATTAACATTTTAAAATATGCATTTGTAAATTAACAACACTACATCTATGGACCCTTATTGCTGTTTTTTTTTCTTTTTGTTGTTTCAATATATATCTTATGTGATGAATGTCTTAATTATATGTTATTCCAGCTTTGAAAGGTGATAACCTGAAATCCCCTAATTTAGTCTGATCAACCCATATTGTATTTTAAGCAAGCTATTTCATATGCTAATTCTTAATAAAACAGCATCTTCAGCACATTATGCTACAAAAGGAAGTATTTAGCAATGGTTTCTCCAAAGGGGAAATAATTGTTTAACTATTATATTACAAACATAGTTCAATGCCAGTACACAGCTGTACCATTGTTACACCAAAGTTTCAGTAGTGTTGCATTTTGTTAAGGCATTTGATATTGCATCTCATATAAGTGATTATAACATCATATGGCGGTAACTTGAAGAGGGCTAAGCCACTGAAAATCCAGTAGTCATAAAACACCATCTGAAATATCTTCCACACTGACCACATAAAACATCAAGGAGCTTTTAAATGAAAAGCAAGCCAAAAAACACACACAAGATGTCACTACATATTTATATGCAACATCTGTGGTCAAACCACCATATAAAAGGAGGAAAATTTGGTACTATGAGTAAAAAACATCCCGCCCCCCCTTTGTCATGCAGCTAAACCCCCCTCACAACAGAATAAAGCCTGCACACCCATTGAAGGAGCAGGTCATTCTTTTGAAGGAACCATGTAGTGAAATGGTCACTTCAACAGGATGGATATTTTGATAACTGCAACTCAACAAATATAGACTTGATAGATGGACACACAGTAAAAAAGGTTATAACCACAACTGCAGTGTCAGCTATGTAGTCATGCTGCTGGTTAGATTCAAAAGTGATTAAGCTGGATAATATAAAATGTGAGCACATAAGAAAGTGTACCCATAGGGTTAAAAGTTACCAGTGGCATTTTACAGACATCTTTCCTGTGATGACTTTTGTTCAATATCTTTTAACTAACATTCACTAATCAGATTCTGGGTGTGTATTTAAGCTTACTAATGATATTAAAAACTAAGCACATATGACAACTCTACTAAATAACAAAGGCTCTCTAACCAATATTAACAATTCAGTGAGCTGGTATCATATGTATGTTGTTAAGTTTAACCTAAAATTGTTTTACTCTGCTTTTGCAACTCATCAAGTCAAAGTTAATTGTGCAATAAATCATCTATGGTATCTCACACGTATACATTTATATTTGGGGACAATGTTCTGCTGATCTTTAGGAGGTATTATTGGCGGTTGCCTCCAGATTTTGATTCAAGAAATCCAGTTATTCTCCTACTCATGTACAAAATAGTTATTCTTCCTTTCTTTCCTTAAATTAACTTAATGGATATATTGCTATTAGTTTTACTCAAACCAGACTATTAAATTAGAAAAAATGTTTCTTACTAGGAAGCTACAAAGATATTTTAGTCTAATTTGGAAAACCATACTAAGTATTTTGTATCGTTACTTAGTTTTCTACTGAGGTAGCATATGTAATCCCAGTCTTTTTGTAGCTCTTAATGTAGCATGTAATAAAACAACATATTCTAATAAGCTATTAATATCAGGCAGAGGTAAGCAAAATTGTTCTTTTACCCATCTCTGGCCTAAACTGTGGAATAAAAATCAAGTAATGTTCGATGCAGTACAAACTGTAAAGTGCTTGACCACTATTTTGATAAAAGGAAATGTAATCCAATAAAACTACATTGAATTTAGTTGGCAGCAGAATCAGAAAATATGGCTACATTTGCTTGATGGCAGAGGATCATAAGTCTATCATTAAAGGGCATTTAACATTCTACTACCCTTCCATCTCCATCTTCCCTTCACCCCTTATCTATTTGTCCCATACCTTCTCAAATGCTGATGTGGATACCCTCTCCACCAACCATTTTGGCAGTCATTTCCTTGGGTTCTGCAACCCTCTCCACAAAGAACTACCTTTGCAGATGCAAGTAAAAGTTGTTCACTAGAGTTTATTGCCCTGTATGCTCCTCCCTTCTATGTCCTTCTTGTCTGAGGGTCCCTGACATGACCTTGAGCATTTATATCATGTCCACCATGCCTCTTCTGATTTATTGTATGAAAGCTCTGTTGTCTATTCTGATCTCTAGTATGAAAACTCTATGTCCACTAATGTCACATCTCTTTTCTCCTTCCTTTTTTCATATGCACCCTTCTCATTACTTTCATCTGGAATTTTTACAGCAGCTTAATGACACTCTCTTTTTATAGTATGCAGAACTACATATGCCCTCAAGGTCTGGGCTGACCAGGTCCTGGTAAACCCAGAGAATTACCACTTTGTTCTTAGACACTGCCTTTCCAAGGACACAATTGCTGCCCTCTCGCTCATCTCCTGATGGTTTATTCCAGGTATCAGTATTGCCCTCTCACTCATCTCCTGATGGTTCATTCTGGATATCAGCACTACCCTCTCACCCATCTCCTGATGGTTCATTCCTGGTATCAGCACTTCACTCCCACATCCTTTTCTTGCTCATTTATCATCAGTGTCACTCCTCATGCTCATATTTCACACCATGGTTAATATGACCAAGGTTCAGTACTTTGCAGTTGTCTGTACTTTACTTCAACTACTACCTTTCAGCCACTTGGTCAATCTTTCCAAAACTTTGCTTAGGCTTTTTCTCCCCTCCCCAACTGTGGCAGCTAGCCCTTTGCTGTCATTTAAGAGGGTGATCCTGTTCTCTTCCCTCAAATATATCTGAAGCAAGCCCTTTGAAGAGTCCTAGAGACAGGAATGACCACTGCTGTACTCCACTGTTCACTTTCCTTATCTCTGACACTGTCCCTCTTACTACAACCCTGTCTGTCTTATCATTTCTCCAGAGAGCAGTCTAGTCTCTTATTCTTAATCCTGTTCCTAATCTCTCACAGTTTCCTAACACATGCCTATGTAGAACTTAGTCAAACACCCTGGCAGAGTCCAACGAATCCACATATACTGGTATTGCTCTTCAAGTTCATTTTAACTGTGCCTTAAATGTAGATCAAGTCTGACCGATAGTGTCATGAACTTATATTTTTAGGTTGTTGTCCTAAAGACAGCCTTTTCCTCAAGATTCTTCTAATGACTTTCCTTGGTACTGCTGTTAGGCTAAAGAGACTAATTCCAAGGATATTTCCTGCACCCACTTTGCACAAAGGTACTACACTCAATGCTTTCCATTCATTAGGAATTTCAACAGTTGTCTGTGATCAGCTAACAGCCTCTGGTGATGAATCTTCTAAAACACTAGTCAGATTTCTGAGGACCGTGACAGGCAACTCATCTGGTCCTTGTATTTTACATTCCTTTGGTGTATCCATTTTTTGCCAGCTTCCTTCCTTTCTTTCCTGGTGTCTAGCTACTGCTCTCCCCACTCTAACCTACCCCTTTAACTTGCTTTCATATATAGTTTGTGAAGGAAAGCATTCATTCAGTAGCTCTGCTTTTCCCAGTCTTCTGTGATCTTCCTGACATCCTTTCTCAACCTAGCTTCATATGGCCCACCCATCCTCCTTTCTGTGACTACCTAAATAAGTCTTTTATCCCCATTTCAACTATTTCTATCAAATGTATTTCACTTGAGCCTTTATTGCACTCACCTCCTTGTATTGTGCCTCTTGCATCTCTCCATCTCTCTTTCCACCTCTTGCATGCCCTGTCTTCAGCCTTAATTAGGTTCACTATCCTCATATTCCTATGTAGCCACATGGTCCTTCTCTCAAGCACTTATCCACAACTCTAACCCATTTCTATATCCTGTTTACTGCTTCATTTTTTTCCCAGGCCATAAATCAACATTGACCCTCCTCCCCACTTTATCATAATCCACTCCCCTAAAATTCTACACCATCATTTTTGTCCTTGAGTTTTCACACTTTGCCCATCTAAACTTCAAAATACATGACCTCTTCTGGTTAATTACACATTTACCTGGACATCCCTGACCCTCAGCTTGGAAAGGCCCACACTCATATTGCTATACTTTCTGGAAAACTGATCATTTTGTGGCCTAAGACCTCAGTCGGTTTTCATTCCTTCTCTTCCCTGGAGCTTGGAATCTCCCTGTCTTCTTCTGGAAGATTCAGATCTCCCATGGCTGTAAGCCCCATCCTACCTCACCACTTTTTACTTTCCTCCTGTTTCTTATTCCCCATTCCTTAACATATCTACAAGATGGTACACTATTATTCCACCAGCAGTCTCCCTACACACTTCCTTAATCATTAGGACACTTAGTTTATGTTCTCACTCTCACATCTGACTTGCTTCCTTCACAGAGTAGTGGGCATCCTGGTCTTTCAGCTTAGATTTGATGCCCACCTGCATGTAGATCATTATTCCACCTCCATCCCTTCTCTCTGTCATTTGTGAACAGCCTATATCCAGGCACCTCGGTTTCCCATCTTCTGTTGCTAGTGGCTCATATTTCTGACATATGTCCAATGTCCACCCTCTCCTTCAACATCATTGCATGCAGCTCCAATAACTTCCTACCCTGACTCTTTGTAATGCAAAGTAATGCTACTAAAAATGGCCTCAGTCATCCTCTGGACTTTTTTTTTCTTTCTACTGCTTACTCCCCTCTACTGCATCTGGGACATTTCTCACTCCATTTAATTTTAGCTTAATGGTATATAATCATTGACATGCACCTTCAAAACAACTGCATTATCCCTTTTGGGCTAAGATGGAGCCTCTCTGTCTGGTCTCTGCCAAGTCCCTTCCCATCGCCTTTCCAGCTCCAAGCCCTTTGCCCTTATCCATTTATTTATTTACATTGCTGCACTTCTTAAATTTGATGTATCAGTCTCTAGTTCCCAGAAGATATGCACTAGATAAATGTAAAGAGTACCAATCATGCCAGCAGTCTGAAAGGAGAATACATCATCTGCTTCACTCATACATAGTACAGGCTCTAGGTAAAGTGAAGAGTGCATATCAAACACATTAGTGGGGCAAGATCAAACACTAGTTTAACGAAGTGTGTTTCAAACAGACAAGTCAGGCAGTAAAAGGGGACAGGGTGAAAAGAGTGCACATATTGCACCATAATGATGTCATAAATGAGAGAACTGCATAACATTTATAGTACCGGTATAAGAGGGCAGCTCAGTTTGATTTGTGGTGCACAATGTATGGAATTGGTAACACAACATGAAGCATACATCTAGTTGTGGAGAAGGAGACAAGGTTGTGATTATGGTATTGTAGTAATAGTCATGCTTGTGGAGTAGGTAACAAGATGTGAAGAAACGCACACCAGTGTGATCAGTACTGAAGGAGACATATTGGGTGTCTAGCACAGAAAACAATGACCAGGTGAAGGAAGAATGTGTAACATAGGTTGGTGGTACAACTGAAATGTTTATGACTGGAATTCACAGTGACCATATCCATGGTAAAGTAAGCATAGGAAGTGGGCATGTAAACAATCACTAGTGTAGCAGCCAGATTTATCTAAACATGTACAGATAGTGGATGGCAGGACTGCATGTTGGACAGCTTAGTAGTATAGGAAGCAGAAACCACATGGGGACTAGGTAAGTAAGGGCACTGGTACAGATGTACAGCAAGTGGATAGGTAAGGACACTGCTATAGCTGTGGCTAAGGTAGAAAAGTAAGGACACTAGTGCAAATGTTGAGCAGATAGATGATTAGGGGCACTGCTACAGCTATGAATGAGGAAGGTACGTAAGTAAGGGCACTGCTGTAAATGTGGAGAAGGTATGCAGGAAAGGGCACTGGTGCAATATGTGAAACAGGTAGGTAAGGTCAGTGCAGAGCTGGTCAATGAAGAAAGAATGTTCACTATGTAAAAAGGTGGAACAGGAGATATAAACAACAGAAAATACAGAAATCAGGTGATGGATAATATAACTATTCACCCATGAATCATATGAGATGTCTCATATCATCAAAGTGTTCCTCTGTGGAACAGCTGTCACACATCGGATGACAAATGAAATGTAATGCAGCACTAGTCACAATTACAGAATAAATTATAGGTAAACTTAATAAAGACCAAGTGGTGGTAGGTCATTGCTTGGGTTTATCCAACGTGTCTAATATTATAAACTAACAGGGCCTTTTAGAGATATCATCCATTTGGTGAGTTTGTGGACTGGTAAGAATGTAGTGAAGCTAACTCTGTGACAATGAGAGATTAGGTCCAGACTGCATTCTAGCCAAATTGGGTTCATCTGTCAGCCTGGTTAATGAAAGAGCAAGCAGAATGGGATGAAAATAAGTGGCCAAAGTTAGCTCATGTGTCCGTGAGAAATTTTTGCTGGCTGGGCATCACTTGTTTGATAGAAAGGTGGCAAGTAGGGGCCAGACTGCCAATGAATGCACAGTGTTATTACCTGGGCATCTGCGTGATCAAGAAAAGCATGCACTGGTGCCACTACATGGATCGGGGGATGCATGACTGGGGTCAGAATCCCAGCTTCTACTTAAATTGATGTCACACCGGGACATCTCTCAAGTATCCTGTGAACTGAAAGATAGTGGGGTCCCCACATATGAATTGTCTCTCACAAGGGATAACTTCCGTACTTATGGAGCAAGAGGGAAACAAGCTGGATGAATAGCAAAAGGGACAAACACAGTAAATATACCAGAAAAAAATAAATAGTACGCACACAGAAATGCACATAATAGATATAGGTAAATAATCACACATACATATACACAGACACACACACACACACACACACACACACACACACACACACACACACACACACACACACACACACTTAAATAGCTAAACAAACACACATGAAGATATAGATAGATAGATACACATGTGGAGGTCTGGACAGATACACATATACCCAGGTTGCACTTGTTATATGCACTAAAACTTTCACAAAGTCTGACATTGTGTTCTTATTGTGTCAGATTTAACAAATACAAACAAGGTGAATGTCAGAAATAGCCTTGCTTACAGCTGTGGTTTTTCCATGTCTTTTCATCTCTGAAACAAAACAGAAGTGAGAGGTATCTGCAGTATGATAAAGCAGCTTAAATTAAGTGGAAGATAAATGTTAGCATGATCTGGAAAGTGTCTTCAGTCACTGAAAGTGGCAAGGGTGAACATTACATTACACAGAGTGCCAATAAGTAGTTTGAAAGTACAGTTCTGGGATATAATATTTCAAAATTAATGTTTTAGATTTATTGCAGTCCACCATCTAACACTTGGGTTATTTAAGGATCATATGCAGTCTGCAGGAAAACCATTCTTCTTGTAGCAACTGCAAGTATTTTTAACTAGTTATGTAGATAAGCTGGATTTCACAACAGCTGGGAACGCTTCCACCTATACTGTATGTGCTTGCCAAATAATAGTACCAGCTTATTGATCATGTAGTAGGTAGCACTATATGGCTGTCAGCAGCATATTGGTTTAAAACAAATATTTTACAATTTTCTATCATAGAGATCTGATGTTTAGAAATTAGCCTGTTGATTCATTTCTGTATGGTGAAGATTAAGTCTTGAGTTCTGCTAATTTTGAGATTCCCAAATAATATCATTTCCGTAATCTTTTTGTCTAGGAAATAACTTTTGTTAGTATTTAATAAATATATATATATATTATTTTGTTCAGGAGCCAAAGAACAGTCTTCCCAGCAGACCATTATTTGGAAACCTAATTTTACCAGAATATTCAGGTTCTGCAAAACCAGTTACAGGAGTTATAACACTGCTTCACAAGCTTGTATTGTAAGAGAAAGTATTCGGACATCTTACCGTAGGGGCCTCAACAAACATGACAGGGACATCATAGCATCCTACCCTGACTTAGGAATTGGGTCCACTCTCAACATGGTATTAGAAACCCAAAATACCTGGAGAATTTATACTGGGGAAAAACAGTTAATGGCATTTGTATCTGAATTCCATAGCTATATCTAAATGACATTCCCAGGGATGATAGCAAAAACGTTTACCAGAGAGAATTAATTTTCTTTTTTCTTTCTTTTTTTGAACCTGCAGCATACTATATTATTTGACTTAGACAAGCTTCAACAGAACAAACAAAGGTATGTTAATAATTACATGTCTTAGTCTTCACAACTTTTGTATTTCAACACTTTGGAGTTAGTATAGCCATGTATCATTGCTCTCCCATGAGCTTTACATATATTTCTGTATAAAAGTAATACTGCTATAATTGCCACCTCTGGTCTGCCATGAAAAGAGACTATTAGAATACTAGGATTAACCTGGTCAACAAAGGATATGTAAGTAAGTAAATTATGTTTTATTTTGTGTCATTAATGTATAAGTTTATATGATCTCTAGACTCTTCCCATCAGTATCATCCTGTAAGTCCTAACTCTTTCCAATGTCCATGATAACATATGATATTCTTGAAATTACATTATGGTTTTGCATTCACAAACACACGAGGGAGGGCAACAACAGAAAGGGGAAACAGCCATGCACCTCAGCAGTGACAAGAAGCCTGCACTCCTCCCAGTGTCCTCATGGTGGTAGTACTGATCCACAAGTACCGTGTACCTGGTGTAGGTGAGCACAAGCACAGTTCCATACATGTACACTCCTAACCATCTGTGCAAGTCAGCTGATTTTTTTTTTCAGGGAAAGTCTGTTAATATCAGCCAACCAACACTGTCAGGTAACAGACCCATAGTATCCTGTTTCCTTCCCATCTTCATAAGATGAGAGAGATAACCCTCAACTGGTCAGGACCCCTGCAGTGAAATCAGATTCCCACAACACCAGTACAGAGCCAAAACAAATCACTTTACCTTAAAGATGACTTGATCAAAGAGTAAACAGGTCACACAGACAAACCAGTTAGTAAACTCTTTAAGAAAAACTAGCTAAGCTAGAGTTTTCACTGTGTGATTCCTTAAACCTCCTGTAATAGAGGCTCATGGGATATATGCAATGATTCCTTAAGAACATCAAGTGCTTTAGCTATATGACTTCTGAATGTGCATGATCTTTTACTTTTTTTTTCTTTTTTTAGGTCTTTATGGACACATTCAGACCAGTAAAGTCAAACCCCACTAGCTCTGGACATGCATGTTTCAGCCTTCTTAAAAGGAAAAAGGAAAAAGTCATGGACATTCAGAAGCCATATAGCTGAACACTTGATACCGTTAAGGGGTCATTTGCATATATCCAATGGGCCTCTATTACATGAGGTTTAAGGTATCACAGAATGAAAACTCTAGCTTGGCTAGGTTTTTTTTTTTTTTTTGTAGCTTTAACTAATCGGCTTGCCTGTGTGACCTTTTATTTTTTGATTTAGTTGTTAGTTGGGATATTGTTGCAGACATTTTGATGGTTATGAACATCAGCTGGGTATAAAAATCCTGTGTTTCTAGAGTACATTTAAACAATCCACTTATATTGTGGTGATGAGACTATCAAAAGTTTAAAACATATTCCTACAGCTAGTGGGGTTTGCCTTAATTGACCTGAATGTGTTCATAAAGACTTAAAAAGGAAAAAGGAAATGGATATTCAGAACCATATAGCTGAAGCACTTGATGTCTTTAAGGGATCATTTGCATATATCCCATGGGCCTCTATTACAGGAGCTTTAAGGTATCACACAGTGAAAACTCTAGTTTAACTACTCCTTGGGTAAATACAAATCTTCTCAGAGAAACTTTAGAAAATCTTTTTCATTGTATTAGAAACCCACAATACACTTTAAGATATTAAAAAAGAGAAACTTTATAGTAACATTGACTGGAAAGGGAAGTTTGAATGCTTTATCAAAGAGTCTGTTAAAGTTCAGAATTCTGACATCTTATTTGTAAAACACAATCAGTCAGTTACAGAAAGCCTACAAATATATATATATATATATATATATA